>NC_079156.1:2400000-2700000 GCF_947563725.1 Argiope bruennichi
TAGTAACTCTATGAATAATGGAGAAATAAAGATAAAATTTATTTAAAAAAAAGAAAAATTATAAATTATTTGTCGATCTCGAGATTCGAACAGAAGACCAGCAAAATACAATGAATTACCCTGCCGATCTAGCCACCAAGACTCGTACCTCGAGAGCTTCTGAAGGGTCAAAGATTCTCATTACGACTCGACAATAAGTTTTAAGTATTGTGTAAATCTGGTTTTAAAAGCAATATGCTAAGAGTATTAATAGATTCTGCGCATGTGCGGGAACTTGTCTCTTAAAATTCCGATAAAATTCAGAAATATTTTAAATTTATAATATTGTTTTGAAATATATGATTTGGAATGATTCATAGTAACTCTATGAATAATGGAGAAATAAAGATAAAATTTATTTTAAAAAAAGAAAAATTATAAATTATTGTCGATCTCGAGATTCGAACAGAAGACCAGCAAAATACAATGACACACCCTGCCGATCTAGCCACCAGGATCGAGAGCTTCTGAAGGGTCAAAGATTCTCATTACGACTCGACAATAAGTTTTAAGTATTGTGTAAATCTGGTTTTAAAAGCAATATGCTAAGAATATTATTAGATTCTGTGCATGTGCGGGAACTTGACTCTTAAAATTCCGATAAAATTCAGAAATATTTTAAATTTATAATATTGTTTTGAAATATATGAATTGGAATGATTCATAGTAACTCTATGAATAATATAGAAATAAAGATAAAGATTATTTAAAAAAAAGAAAAATTATAAATTATTTTTCGATCTCGAGATTCGAACAGAAGACCAGCAAAATACAATGACACACCCTGCCGATCTAGCCACCAGGACGCGTACCTCGATAGCTTCTGAAGGGTCAAAGATTCTCATTACGACACGGCAATAAGTTTTAATTATTGTGTAAATCTGGTTTTAAAAGCAATATGCTAAGAATATTAATTGATTCTGCGCATGTGCGGGAACTTGACTCTTAAAATTCCGATAAAATATAGAAATATTTTAAATTTATAATATTGTTTTGAAATATATGATTTGGAATGATTCATAGTAACTCTATGAATAATGGAGAAATAAAGATAAAATTTATTTTAAAAAAAGAAAAATTATAAATTATTTGTCGATCTCGAGATTCGAACAGAAGACCTGCAAAATACAATGAATTACCCTGCCGATCTAGCCACCAAGACTCGTGCCTCGAGAGCTTCTGAAGGGTCAAAGATTCTCATTACGACTCGACAATAAGTTTTAAGTATTGTGTAAATCTGGTTTTAAAAGCAATATGCTAAGAATATTAATGGATTCTGCGCATGTGCGGGAACTTGACTCTTAAAATTCCGATAAAATATAGAAATATTTTAAATTTATAATATTGTTTGGAAATATATGATTTGGAATGATTCATAGTAACTCTATGAATAATGGAGAAATAAAGATAAAATTTATTTTAAAAAAAGAAAAATTATAAATTATTTGTCGATCTCGAGATTCGAACAGAAGACCAGCAAAATACAATGACACACCCCGCCGATCTAGCCACCAGGACGCGTACCTCGATAGCTTCTGAAGGGTCAAAGATTCTCATTACGACTCGGCAATAAGTTTTAATTATTGTGTAAATCTGGTTTTAAAAGCAATATGCTAAGAATATTAATGTATTCTGCGCATGTGCGGGAACTTGACTCTTAAAATTCCGATAAAATATAGAAATATTTTAAATTTATAATATTGTTTTGAAATATATGATTTGGAATGATTCATAGTAACTCTATGAATAATGGAGAAATAAAGATAAAATTTATTTTAAAAAATGAAAAATTATAAATTATTTGTCGATCTCGAGATTCGAACAGAAGACCAGCAAAATACAATGACACACCCTGCCGATCTAGCCACCAGGACGCGTACCTCGAGAGCTTCTGAAGGGTCAAAGATTCTCATTACGACTCGACAATAAGTTTTAAGTATTGTGTAAATCTGGTTTTAAAAGCACAATGTTAAGAATATTATTAGATTCTGTGCATGTGCGGGAACTTGACTCTTAAAATTCCGATAAAATTCAGAAATATTTTAAATTTATAATATTGTTTTGAAATATATGATTTGGAATGATTCATAGTAACTCTATGAATAATATAGAAATAAAGATAAAGATTATTTAAAAAAAAGAAAAATTATAAATTATTTTTCGATCTCGAGATTCGAACAGAAGAACAGCAAAATACAATGACACACCCTGCCGATCTAGCCACCAGGACGCGTAACTCGATAGCTTCTGAAGGGTCAAAGATTCTCATTACGACTCGACAATAAGTTTTAAGTATTGTGTAAATCTGGTTTTAAAAGCACAATGTTAAGAATATTAATAGATTCTGCGCATGTGCGGGAACTTGACTCTTAAAATTCCGATAAAATATAGAAATATTTTAAATTTATAATATTGTTTTGAAATATATGATTTGGAATGATTCATAGTAACTCTATGAATAATGGAGAAATAAAGATAAAATTTATTTAAAAAAAAGAAAATTTATAAATTATTTGTCGATCTCGAGATTCGAACTGAAGACCAGCAAAATACAATAACACACCCTGCCGATCTAGCCACCAAGACTCGTACCTCGAGATCTTCTGAAGGGTCAAAGATTCTCATTACGACTCGACAATAAGTTTTAAGTATTGTGTAAATCTGGTTTTAAAAGCAATATGCTAAGAATATTATTAGATTCTGTGCATGTGCGGGAACTTGACTCTTAAAATTCCGATAAAATTCAGAAATATTTTAAATTTATAATATTGTTTTGAAATATATGAATTGGAATGATTCATAGTAACTCTATGAATAATATAGAAATAAAGATAAAGATTATTTAAAAAAAAGAAAAATTATAAATTATTTTTCGATCTCGAGATTCGAACAGAAGACCAGCAAAATACAATGACACACCCTGCCGATCTAGCCACCAGGACGCGTACCTCGATAGCTTCTGAAGGGTCAAAGATTCTCATTACGACACGGCAATAAGTTTTAATTATTGTGTAAATCTGGTTTTAAAAGCAATATGCTAAGAATATTAATGGATTCTGCGCATGTGCGGGAACTTGACTCTTAAAATTCCGATAAAATATAGAAATATTTTAAATTTATAATATTGTTTTGAAATATATGATTTGGAATGATTCATAGTAACTCTATGAATAATGGAGAAATAAAGATAAAATTTATTTTAAAAAAAGAAAAATTATAAATTATTTGTCGATCTCGAGATTCGAACAGAAGACCTGCAAAATACAATGAATTACCCTGCCGATCTAGCCACCAAGACTCGTGCCTCGAGAGCTTCTGAAGGGTCAAAGATTCTCATTACGACTCGACAATAAGTTTTAAGTATTGTGTAAATCTGGTTTTAAAAGCAATATGCTAAGAATATTAATGGATTCTGCGCATGTGCGGGAACTTGACTCTTAAAATTCCGATAAAATATAGAAATATTTTAAATTTATAATATTGTTTGGAAATATATGATTTGGAATGATTCATAGTAACTCTATGAATAATGGAGAAATAAAGATAAAATTTATTTTAAAAAAAGAAAAATTATAAATTATTTGTCGATCTCGAGATTCGAACAGAAGACCAGCAAAATACAATGACACACCCCGCCGATCTAGCCACCAGGACGCGTACCTCGATAGCTTCTGAAGGGTCAAAGATTCTCATTACGACTCGGCAATAAGTTTTAATTATTGTGTAAATCTGGTTTTAAAAGCAATATGCTAAGAATATTAATGTATTCTGCGCATGTGCGGGAACTTGACTCTTAAAATTCCGATAAAATATAGAAATATTTTAAATTTATAATATTGTTTTGAAATATATGATTTGGAATGATTCATAGTAACTCTATGAATAATGGAGAAATAAAGATAAAATTTATTTTAAAAAAAGAAAAATTATAAATTATTTGTCGATCTCGAGATTCGAACAGAAGACCAGCAAAATACAATGACACACCCTGCCGATCTAGCCACCAGGACGCGTACCTCGAGAGCTTCTGAAGGGTCAAAGATTCTCATTACGACTCGACAATAAGTTTTAAGTATTGTGTAAATCTGGTTTTAAAAGCACAATGTTAAGAATATTATTAGATTCTGTGCATGTGCGGGAACTTGACTCTTAAAATTCCGATAAAATTCAGAAATATTTTAAATTTATAATATTGTTTTGAAATATATGATTTGGAATGATTCATAGTAACTCTATGAATAATATAGAAATAAAGATAAAGATTATTTAAAAAAAAGAAAAATTATAAATTATTTTTCGATCTCGAGATTCGAACAGAAGAACAGCAAAATACAATGACACACCCTGCCGATCTAGCCACCAGGACGCGCACCTCGATAGCTTCTGAAGGGTCAAAGATTCTCATTACGACTCGACAATAAGTTTTAAGTATTGTGTAAATCTGGTTTTAAAAGCACAATGTTAAGAATATTAATAGATTCTGCGCATGTGCGGGAACTTGACTCTTAAAATTCCGATAAAATATAGAAATATTTTAAATTTATAATATTGTTTTGAAATATATGATTTGGAATGATTCATAGTAACTCTATGAATAATGGAGAAATAAAGATAAAATTTATTTAAAAAAAAGAAAATTTATAAATTATTTGTCGATCTCGAGATTCGAACTGAAGACCAGCAAAATACAATAACACACCCTGCCGATCTAGCCACCAAGACTCGTACCTCGAGATCTTCTGAAGGGTCAAAGATTCTCATTACGACTCGACAATAAGTTTTAAGTATTGTGTAAATCTGGTTTTAAAAGCAATATGCTAAGAATATTATTAGATTCTGTGCATGTGCGGGAACTTGACTCTTAAAATTCCGATAAAATTCAGAAATATTTTAAATTTATAATATTGTTTTGAAATATATGAATTGGAATGATTCATAGTAACTCTATGAATAATATAGAAATAAAGATAAAGATTATTTAAAAAAAAGAAAAATTATAAATTATTTTTCGATCTCGAGATTCGAACAGAAGACCAGCAAAATACAATGACACACCCTGCCGATCTAGCCACCAGGACGCGTACCTCGATAGCTTCTGAAGGGTCAAAGATTCTCATTACGACACGGCAATAAGTTTTAATTATTGTGTAAATCTGGTTTTAAAAGCAATATGCTAAGAATATTAATGGATTCTGCGCATGTGCGGGAACTTGACTCTTAAAATTCCGATAAAATATAGAAATATTTTAAATTTATAATATTGTTTTGAAATATATGATTTGGAATGATTCATAGTAACTCTATGAATAATGGAGAAATAAAGATAAAATTTATTTTAAAAAAAGAAAAATTATAAATTATTTGTCGATCTCGAGATTCGAACAGAAGACCTGCAAAATACAATGAATTACCCTGCCGATCTAGCCACCAAGACTCGTGCCTCGAGAGCTTCTGAAGGGTCAAAGATTCTCATTACGACTCGACAATAAGTTTTAAGTATTGTGTAAATCTGGTTTTAAAAGCAATATGCTAAGAATATTAATGGATTCTGCGCATGTGCGGGAACTTGACTCTTAAAATTCCGATAAAATATAGAAATATTTTAAATTTATAATATTGTTTGGAAATATATGATTTGGAATGATTCATAGTAACTCTATGAATAATGGAGAAATAAAGATAAAATTTATTTTAAAAAAAGAAAAATTATAAATTATTTGTCGATCTCGAGATTCGAACAGAAGACCAGCAAAATACAATGACACACCCCGCCGATCTAGCCACCAGGACGCGTACCTCGATAGCTTCTGAAGGGTCAAAGATTCTCATTACGACTCGGCAATAAGTTTTAATTATTGTGTAAATCTGGTTTTAAAAGCAATATGCTAAGAATATTAATGTATTCTGCGCATGTGCGGGAACTTGACTCTTAAAATTCCGATAAAATATAGAAATATTTTAAATTTATAATATTGTTTTGAAATATATGATTTGGAATGATTCATAGTAACTCTATGAATAATGGAGAAATAAAGATAAAATTTATTTTAAAAAAAGAAAAATTATAAATTATTTGTCGATCTCGAGATTCGAACAGAAGACCAGCAAAATACAATGACACACCCTGCCGATCTAGCCACCAGGACGCGTACCTCGAGAGCTTCTGAAGGGTCAAAGATTCTCATTACGACTCGACAATAAGTTTTAAGTATTGTGTAAATCTGGTTTTAAAAGCACAATGTTAAGAATATTATTAGATTCTGTGCATGTGCGGGAACTTGACTCTTAAAATTCCGATAAAATTCAGAAATATTTTAAATTTATAATATTGTTTTGAAATATATGATTTGGAATGATTCATAGTAACTCTATGAATAATATAGAAATAAAGATAAAGATTATTTAAAAAAAAGAAAAATTATAAATTATTTTTCGATCTCGAGATTCGAACAGAAGAACAGCAAAATACAATGACACACCCTGCCGATCTAGCCACCAGGACGCGCACCTCGATAGCTTCTGAAGGGTCAAAGATTCTCATTACGACTCGACAATAAGTTTTAAGTATTGTGTAAATCTGGTTTTAAAAGCACAATGTTAAGAATATTAATAGATTCTGCTCATGTGCGGGAACTTGACTCTTAAAATTCCGATAAAATATAGAAATATTTTAAATTTATAATATTGTTTTGAAATATATGATTTGGAATGATTCATAGTAACTCTATGAATAATGGAGAAATAAAGATAAAATTTATTTAAAAAAAAGAAAATTTATAAATTATTTGTCGATCTCGAGATTCGAACAGAAGACCAGCAAAATACAACGAATTACCCTGCCGATCTAGCCACCAAGACTCGTACCTCGAGATCTTCTGAAGGGTCAAAGATTCTCATTACGACTCGACAATAAGTTTTAAGTATTGTGTAAATCTGGTTTTAAAAGCAATATGCTAAGAATATTATTAGATTCTGTGCATGTGCGGGAACTTGACTCTTAAAATTCCGATAAAATTCAGAAATATTTTAAATTTATAATATTGTTTTGAAATATATGATTTGGAATGATTCATAGTAACTCTATGAATAATATAGAAATAAAGATAAAATTTATTTAAAAAAAAGAAAAATTATAAATTATTTGTCGATCTCGAGATTCGAACAGAAGACCAGCAAAATACAATGACACACCCTGCCGATCTAGCCACCAGGACGCGTACCTCGATAGCTTCTGAAGGGTCAAAGATTCTCATTACGACACGGCAATAAGTTTTAATTATTGTGTAAATCTGGTTTTAAAAGCAATATGCTAAGAATATTAATGGATTCTGCGCATGTGCGGGAACTTGACTCTTAAAATTCCGATAAAATATAGAAATATTTTAAATTTATAATATTGTTTTGAAATATATGATTTGGAATGATTCATAGTAACTCTATGAATAATGGAGAAATAAAGATAAAATTTATTTAAAAAAAAGAAAAATTATAAATTATTTGTCGATCTCGAGATTCGAACAGAAGACCAGCAAAATACAATGAATTACCCTGCCGATCTAGCCACAAAGACTCGTACCTCGAGAGCTTCTGAAGGGTCAAAGATTCTCATTACGACTCGACAATAAGTTTTAAGTATTGTGTAAATCTGGTTTTAAAAGCAATATGCTAAGAATATTAATAGATTCTGCGCATGTGCGGGAACTTGTCTCTTAAAATTCCGATAAAATTCAGAAATATTTTAAATTTATAATATTGTTTTGAAATATATGATTTGGAATGATTCATAGTAACTCTATGAATAATGGAGAAATAAAGATAAAATTTATTTAAAAAAAAGAAAAATTATAAATTATTTGTCGATCTCGAGATTCGAACAGAAGACCAGCAAAATACAATGACACACCCTGCCGATCTAGCCACCAGGACGCGTACCTCGATAGCTTCTGAAGGGTCAAAGATTCTCATTACGACTCGGCAATAAGTTTTAATTATTGTGTAAATCTGGTTTTAAAAGCAATATGCTAAGAATATTAATGTATTCTGCGCATGTGCGGGAACTTGACTCTTAAAATTCCGATAAAATATAGAAAAATTTTAAATTTATAATATTGTTTTGAAATATATGATTTGGAATGATTCATAGTAACTCTATGAATAATGGAGAAATAAAGATAAAATTTATTTTAAAAAAAGAAAAATTATAAATTATTTGATGATCTCGAGATTCGAACAGAAGACCAGCAAAATACAATGACACACCCTGCCGATCTAGCCACCAGGACGCGTACCTCGAGAGCTTCTGAAGGGTCAAAGATTCTCATTACGACTCGACAATAAGTTTTAAGTATTGTGTAAATCTGGTTTTAAAAGCACAATGTTAAGAATATTAATAGATTCTGCGCATGTGCGGGAACTTGACTCTTAAAATTCCGATAAAATATAGAAATATTTTAAATTTATAATATTGTTTTGAAATATATGATTTGGAATGATTCATAGTAACTCTATGAATAATGGAGAAATAAAGATAAAATTTATTTAAAAAAAAGAAAATTTATAAATTATTTGTCGATCTCGAGATTCGAACAGAAGACCAGCAAAATACAATGAATTACCCTGCCGATCTAGCCACCAAGACTCGTACCTCGAGATCTTCTGAAGGGTCAAAGATTCTCATTACGACTCGACAATAAGTTTTAAGTATTGTGTAAATCTGGTTTTAAAAGCAATATGCTAAGAATATTATTAGATTCTGTGCATGTGCGGGAACTTGACTCTTAAAATTCCGATAAAATTCAGAAATATTTTAAATTTATAATATTGTTTTGAAATATATGATTTGGAATGATTCATAGTAACTCTATGAATAATATAGAAATAAAGATAAAGATTTTTAAAAAAAAAGAAAAATTATAAATTATTTTTCGATCTCGAGATTCGAACAGAATAACAGCAAAATACAATGACACACCCTGCCGATCTAGTCACCAGGACGCGTACCTCGATAGCTTCTGAAGGGTCAAAGATTCTCATTACGAATCGACAATAAGTTTTAAGTATTGTGTAAATCTAGTTTTAAAAGCAATATGCTAAGAATATTAATAGATTCTGCGCATGTGCGGGAACTTGACTCTTAAAATTCCGATAAAATATAGAAATATTTTAAATTTAAAATATTGTTTTGAAATATATGATTTGGAATGATTCATAGTAACTCTATGAATAATGGAGAAATAAAGATAAAATTTATTTAAAAAAAAGAAAAATTATAAATTATTTGTCGATCTCGAGATTCGAACAGAAGACCAGCAAAATACAATGACACACCCTGCCGATCTAGCCACCAGGACGCGTACCTCGATAGCTTCTGAAGGGTCAAAGATTCTCATTACGACTCGGCAATAAGTTTTAATTATTGTGTAAATCTGGTTTTAAAAGCAATATGCTAAGAATATTAATGGATTCTGCGCATGTGCGGGAACTTGACTCTTAAAATTCCGATAAAATATAGAAATATTTTAAATTTATAATATTGTTTTGAAATATATGATTTGGAATGATTCATAGTAACTCTATGAATAATAGAGAAATAAAGATAAAATTTATTTTAAAAAAAAGAAAAATTATAAATTATTTTTCGATCTCGAGATTCGAACTGAAGACCAGCAAAATACAATAACACACCCTGCCGATCTAGCCACCAGGACGCCTACCTCGATAGCTTCTGAAGGGTCAAAGATTCTCATTACGAATCGACAATAAGTTTTAAGTATTGTGTAAATCTAGTTTTAAAAGCAATATGCTAAGAATATTAATAGATTCTGCGCATGTGCGGGAACTTGACTCTTAAAATTCCGATAAAATATAGAAATATTTTTAATTTATAATATTGTTTTGAAATATATGATTTGGAATGATTCATAGTAACTCTATGAATAATGGAGAAATAAAGATAAAATTTTTTAAAAAAAAGAAAATTTATAAATTATTTGTCGATCTCGAGATTCGAACAGAAGACCAGCAAAATACAATGAATTACCCTGCCGATCTAGCCACCAAGACTCGTACTCGAGATCTTCTGAAGGGTCAAAGATTCTCATTACGACTCGACAATAAGTTTTAAGTATTGTGTAAATCTGGTTTTAAAAGCAATATGCTAAGAATATTAATAGATTCTGTGCATGTGCGGGAACTTGACTCCTAAAATTCCGATAAAATTCAGAAATATTTTAAATTTATAATATTGTTTTGAAATATATGATTTGGAATGATTCATAGTAACTCTATGAATAATGGAGAAATAAAGATAAAATTTATTTAAAAAAAAGAAAAATTATAAATTATTTTTCGATCTCGAGATTCGAACAGAAGAACAGAAAAATTCAATGACACACCCTGCCGATCTAGCCACCAGGACGCGTACCTCGAGAGCTTCTGAAGGGTCAAAGATTCTCATTACGACTCGACAATAAGTTTTAAGTATTGTGTAAATCTGGTTTTAAAAGCAATATGCTAAGAATATTAATAGATTCTGCGCATGTGCGGGAACTTGACTCTTAAAATTCCGATAAAATATAGAAATATTTTAAATTTATAATATTGTTTTGAAATATATGATTTGGAATGATTCATAGTAACTCTATGAATAATGGAGAAATAAAGATAAAATTTATTTTAAAAAAAGAAAAATTATAAATTATTTGTCGATCTCGAGATTCGAACAGAAGACCAGCAAAATACAATGACACACCCTGCCGATCTAGCCACCAGGACGCGTACCTCGAGAGCTTCTGAAGGGTCAAAGATTCTCATTACGACTCGACAATAAGTTTTAAGTATTGTGTAAATCTGGTTTTAAAAGCACAATGTTAAGAATATTAATAGATTCTGCGCATGTGCGGGAACTTGACTCTTAAAATTCCGATAAAATATAGAAATATTTTAAATTTATAATATTGTTTTGAAATATATGATTTGGAATGATTCATAGTAACTCTATGAATAATGGAGAAATAAAGATAAAATTTATTTAAAAAAAAGAAAATTTATAAATTATTTGTCGATCTCGAAATTCGAACAGAAGACCAGCAAAATACAATGAATTACCCTGCCGATCTAGCCACCAAGACTCGTACCTCGAGATCTTCTGAAGGGTCAAAGATTCTCATTACGACTCGACAATAAGTTTTAAGTATTGTGTAAATCTGGTTTTAAAAGCAATATGCTAAGAATATTATTAGATTCTGTGCATGTGCGGGAACTTGACTCTTAAAATTCCGATAAAATTCAGAAATATTTTAAATTTATAATATTGTTTTGAAATATATGATTTGGAATGATTCATAGTAACTCTATGAATAATATAGAAATAAAGATAAAGATTATTTAAAAAAAAGAAAAATTATAAATTATTTTTCGATCTCGAGATTCGAACAGAAGAACAGCAAAATACAATGACACACCCTGCCGATCTAGCCACCAGGACGCGTACCTCGATAGCTTCTGAAGGGTCAAAGATTCTCATTACGAATCGACAATAAGTTTTAAGTATTGTGTAAATCTAGTTTTAAAAGCAATATGCTAAGAATATTAATAGATTCTGCGCATGTGCGGGAACTTGACTCTTAAAATTCCGATAAAATATAGAAATATTTTAAATTTATAATATTGTTTTGAAATATATGATTTGGAATGATTCATAGTAACTCTATGAATAATGGAGAAATAAAGATAAAATTTATTTAAAAAAAAGAAAAATTATAAATTATTTGTCGATCTCGAGATTCGAACAGAAGACCAGCAAAATACAATGACACACCCTGCCGATCTAGCCACCAGGACGCGTACCTCGATAGCTTCTGAAGGGTCAAAGATTCTCATTACGACACGGCAATAAGTTTTAATTATTGTGTAAATCTGGTTTTAAAAGCAATATGCTAAGAATATTAATGGATTCTGCGCATGTGCGGGAACTTGACTCTTAAAATTCCGATAAAATATAGAAATATTTTAAATTTATAATATTGTTTTGAAATATATGATTTGGAATGATTCATAGTAACTCTATGAATAATGGAGAAATAAAGATAAAATTTATTTAAAAAAAAGAAAAATTATAAATTATTTGTCGATCTCGAGATTCGAACAGAAGACCAGCAAAATACAATGAATTACCCTGCCGATCTAGCCACCAAGACTCGTACCTCGAGAGCTTCTGAAGGGTGAAAGATTCTCATTACGACTCGACAATAAGTTTTAAGTATTGTGTAAATCTGGTTTTAAAAGCAATATGCTAAGAGTATTAATAGATTCTGCGCATGTGCGGGAACTTGTCTCTTAAAATTCCGATAAAATTCAGAAATATTTTAAATTTATAATATTGTTTTGAAATATATGATTTGGAATGATTCATAGTAACTCTATGAATAATGGAGAAATAAAGATAAAATTTATTTTAAAAAAAGAAAAATTATAAATTATTGTCGATCTCGAGATTCGAACAGAAGACCAGCAAAATACAATGACACACCCTGCCGATCTAGCCACCAGGATCGAGAGCTTCTGAAGGGTCAAAGATTCTCATTACGACTCGACAATAAGTTTTAAGTATTGTGTAAATCTGGTTTTAAAAGCACAATGTTAAGAATATTAATAGATTCTGCGCATGTGCGGGAACTTGACTCTTAAAATTCCGATAAAATATAGAAATATTTTTAATTTATAATATTGTTTTGAAATATATGATTTGGAATGATTCATAGTAACTCTATGAATAATGGAGAAATAAAGATAAAATTTATTTTAAAAAAAGAAAAATTATAAATTATTTGTCGATCTCGAGATTCGAACAGAAGACCTGCAAAATACAATGAATTACCCTGCCGATCTAGCCACCAAGACTCGTGCCTCGAGAGCTTCTGAAGGGTCAAAGATTCTCATTACGACTCGACAATAAGTTTTAAGTATTGTGTAAATCTGGTTTTAAAAGCAATATGCTAAGAATATTAATGGATTCTGCGCATGTGCGGGAACTTGACTCTTAAAATTCCGATAAAATATAGAAATATTTTAAATTTATAATATTGTTTGGAAATATATGATTTGGAATGATTCATAGTAACTCTATGAATAATGGAGAAATAAAGATAAAATTTATTTTAAAAAAAGAAAAATTATAAATTATTTGTCGATCTCGAGAT
This sequence comes from Argiope bruennichi, assembly GCF_947563725.1. Lineage (NCBI taxonomy): Eukaryota > Metazoa > Arthropoda > Arachnida > Araneae > Araneidae > Argiope > Argiope bruennichi. Next base: position 2,413,239 of record NC_079156.1, read on the forward strand.
TCGAACAGAAGACCAGCAAAATACAATGACACACCCCGCCGATCTAGCAACCAGGACGCGTACCTCGATAGCTTCTGAAGGGTCAAAGATTCTCATTACGACTCGGCAATAAGTTTTAATTATTGTGTAAATCTGGTTTTAAAAGCAATATGCTAAGAATATTAATGTATTCTGCGCATGTGCGGGAACTTGACTCTTAAAATTCCGATAAAATATAGAAATATTTTAAATTTATAATATTGTTTTGAAATATATGATTTGGAATGATTCATAGTAACTCTATGAATAATGGAGAAATAAAGATAAAATTTATTTTAAAAAAAGAAAAATTATAAATTATTTGTCGATCTCGAGATTCGAACAGAAGACCAGCAAAATACAATGACACACCCTGCCGATCTAGCCACCAGGACGCGTACCTCGATAGCTTCTGAAGGGTCAAAGATTCTCATTACGACTCGACAATAAGTTTTAAGTATTGTGTAAATCTGGTTTTAAAAGCACAATGTTAAGATTATTATTAGATTCTGTGCATGTGCGGGAACTTGACTCTTAAAATTCCGATAAAATTCAGAAATATTTTAAATTTATAATATTGTTTTGAAATATATGATTTGGAATGATTCATAGTAACTCTATGAATAATATAGAAATAAAGATAAAGATTATTTAAAAAAAAGAAAAATTATAAATTATTTTTCGATCTCGAGATTCGAACAGAAGAACAGCAAAATACAATGACACACCCTGCCGATCTAGCCACCAGGACGCGTACCTCGATAGCTTCTGAAGGGTCAAAGATTCTCATTACGACTCGACAATAAGTTTTAAGTATTGTGTAAATCTGGTTTTAAAAGCACAATGTTAAGAATATTAATAGATTCTGCGCATGTGCGGGAACTTGACTCTTAAAATTCCGATAAAATATAGAAATATTTTAAATTTATAATATTGTTTTGAAATATATGATTTGGAATGATTCATAGTAACTCTATGAATAATGGAGAAATAAAGATAAAATTTATTTAAAAAAAAGAAAATTTATAAATTATTTGTCGATCTCGAGATTCGAACAGAAGACCAGCAAAATACAATGAATTACCCTGCCGATCTAGCCACCAAGACTCGTACCTCGAGATCTTCTGAAGGGTCAAAGATTCTCATTACGACTCGACAATAAGTTTTAAGTATTGTGTAAATCTGGTTTTAAAAGCAATATGCTAAGAATATTATTAGATTCTGTGCATGTGCGGGAACTTGACTCTTAAAATTCCGATAAAATTCAGAAATATTTTAAATTTATAATATTGTTTTGAAATATATGATTTGGAATGATTCATAGTAACTCTATGAATAATATAGAAATAAAGATAAAATTTATTTAAAAAAAAGAAAAATTATAAATTATTTGTCGATCTCGAGATTCGAACAGAAGACCAGCAAAATACAATGACACACCCTGCCGATCTAGCCACCAGGACGCGTACCTCGATAGCTTCTGAAGGGTCAAAGATTCTCATTACGACACGGCAATAAGTTTTAATTATTGTGTAAATCTGGTTTTAAAAGCAATATGCTAAGAATATTAATGGATTCTGCGCATGTGCGGGAACTTGACTCTTAAAATTCCGATAAAATATAGAAATATTTTAAATTTATAATATTGTTTTGAAATATATGATTTGGAATGATTCATAGTTACTCTATGAATAATGGAGAAATAAAGATAAAATTTATTTAAAAAAAAGAAAAATTATAAATTATTTGTCGATCTCGAGATTCGAACAGAAGACCAGCAAAATACAATGAATTACCCTGCCGATCTAGCCACCAAGACTCGTACCTCGAGAGCTTCTGAAGGGTCAAAGATTCTCATTACGACTCGACAATAAGTTTTAAGTATTGTGTAAATCTGGTTTTAAAAGCAATATGCTAAGAATATTAATAGATTCTGCGCATGTGCGGGAACTTGTCTCTTAAAATTCCGATAAAATTCAGAAATATTTTAAATTTATAATATTGTTTTGAAATATATGATTTGGAATGATTCATAGTAACTCTATGAATAATGGAGAAATAAAGATAAAATTTATTTAAAAAAAAGAAAAATTATAAATTATTTGTCGATCTCGAGATTCGAACAGAAGACCAGCAAAATACAATGACACACCCTGCCGATCTAGCCACCAGGACGCGTACCTCGATAGCTTCTGAAGGGTCAAAGATTCTCATTACGACTCGGCAATAAGTTTTAATTATTGTGTAAATCTGGTTTTAAAAGCAATATGCTAAGAATATTAATGTATTCTGCGCATGTGCGGGAACTTGACTCTTAAAATTCCGATAAAATATAGAAAAATTTTAAATTTATAATATTGTTTTGAAATATATGATTTGGAATGATTCATAGTAACTCTATGAATAATGGAGAAATAAAGATAAAATTTATTTTAAAAAAAGAAAAATTATAAATTATTTGATGATCTCGAGATTCGAACAGAAGACCAGCAAAATACAATGACACACCCTGCCGATCTAGCCACCAGGACGCGTACCTCGAGAGCTTCTGAAGGGTCAAAGATTCTCATTACGACTCGACAATAAGTTTTAAGTATTGTGTAAATCTGGTTTTAAAAGCACAATGTTAAGAATATTAATAGATTCTGCGCATGTGCGGGAACTTGACTCTTAAAATTCCGATAAAATATAGAAATATTTTAAATTTATAATATTGTTTTGAAATATATGATTTGGAATGATTCATAGTAACTCTATGAATAATGGAGAAATAAAGATAAAATTTATTTAAAAAAAAGAAAATTTATAAATTATTTGTCGATCTCGAGATTCGAACAGAAGACCAGCAAAATACAATGAATTACCCTGCCGATCTAGCCACCAAGACTCGTACCTCGAGATCTTCTGAAGGGTCAAAGATTCTCATTACGACTCGACAATAAGTTTTAAGTATTGTGTAAATCTGGTTTTAAAAGCAATATGCTAAGAATATTATTAGATTCTGTGCATGTGCGGGAACTTGACTCTTAAAATTCCGATAAAATTCAGAAATATTTTAAATTTATAATATTGTTTTGAAATATATGATTTGGAATGATTCATAGTAACTCTATGAATAATATAGAAATAAAGATAAAGATTTTTTAAAAAAAAGAAAAATTATAAATTATTTTTCGATCTCGAGATTCGAACAGAATAACAGCAAAATACAATGACACACCCTGCCGATCTAGCCACCAGGACGCGTACCTCGATAGCTTCTGAAGGGTCAAAGATTCTCATTACGAATCGACAATAAGTTTTAAGTATTGTGTAAATCTAGTTTTAAAAGCAATATGCTAAGAATATTAATAGATTCTGCGCATGTGCGGGAACTTGACTCTTAAAATTCCGATAAAATACAGAAATATTTTAAATTTATAATATTGTTTTGAAATATATGATTTGGAATGATTCATAGTAACTCTATGAATAATGGAGAAATAAAGATAAAATTTATTTAAAAAAAAGAAAAATTATAAATTATTTGTCGATCTCGAGATTCGAACAGAAGACCAGCAAAATACAATGACACACCCTGCCGATCTAGCCACCAGGACGCGTACCTCGATAGCTTCTGAAGGGTCAAAGATTCTCATTACGACTCGGCAATAAGTTTTAATTATTGTGTAAATCTGGTTTTAAAAGCAATATGCTAAGAATATTAATGGATTCTGCGCATGTGCGGGAACTTGACTCTTAAAATTCCGATAAAATATAGAAATATTTTAAATTTATAATATTGTTTTGAAATATATGATTTGGAATGATTCATAGTAACTCTATGAATAATAGAGAAATAAAGATAAAATTTATTTTAAAAAAAGAAAAATTATAAATTATTTGTCGATCTCGAGATTCGAACAGAAGACCAGCAAAATACAATGACACACCTTGCCGATCTAGCCACCAGGACGCGTAACTCGAGAGCTTCTGAAGGGTCAAAGATTCTCATTACGAATCGACAATAAGTTTTAAGTATTGTGTAAATCTAGTTTTAAAAGCAATATGCTAAGAATATTAATAGATTCTGCGCATGTGCGGGAACTTGACTCTTAAAATTCCGATAAAATATAGAAATATTTTTAATTTATAATATTGTTTTGAAATATATGATTTGGAATGATTCATAGTAACTCTATGAATAATGGAGAAATAAAGATAAAATTTTTTAAAAAAAAGAAAATTTATAAATTATTTGTCGATCTCGAGATTCGAACAGAAGACCAGCAAAATACAATGAATTACCCTGCCGATCTAGCCACCAAGACTCGTACTCAAGATCTTCTGAAGGGTCAAAGATTCTCATTAGGACTCGACAATAAGTTTTAAGTATTGTGTAAATCTGGTTTTAAAAGCAATATGCTAAGAATACTAATAGATTCTGTGCATGTGCGGGAACTTGACTCCTAAAATTCCGATAAAATTCAGAAATATTTTAAATTTATAATATTGTTTTGAAATATATGATTTGGAATGATTCATAGTAACTCTATGAATAATGGAGAAATAAAGATAAAATTTATTTAAAAAAAAGAAAAATTATAAATTATTTTTCGATCTCGAGATTCGAACAGAAGAACAGAAAAATTCAATGACACACCCTGCCGATCTAGCCACCAGGACGCGTACCTCGAGAGCTTCTGAAGGGTCAAAGATTCTCATTACGACTCGACAATAAGTTTTAAGTATTGTGTAAATCTGGTTTTAAAAGCAATATGCTAAGAATATTAATAGATTCTACGCATGTGCGGGAACTTGACTCTTAAAATTCCGATAAAATATAGAAATATTTTAAATTTATAATATTGTTTTGAAATATATGATTTGGAATGATTCATAGTAACTGTATGAATAATGGAGAAATAAAGATAAAATTTATTTAAAAAAAAGAAAAATTATAAATTATTTGTCGATCTCGAGATTCGAACAGAAGACCAGCAAAATACAATGACACACCCTGCCGATCTAGCCACCAAGACTCGTACCTCGAGAGCTTCTGAAGGGTCAAAGATTCTCATTACGACTCGGCAATAAGTTTTAAGTATTGTGTAAATCTGGTTTTAAAAGCACAATGTTAAGAATATTAATAGATTCTGCGCATGTGCGGGAACTTGACTCTTAAAATTCCGATAAAATATAGAAATATTTTAAATTTATAATAATGTTTGAAATATATGATTTGGAATGATTCATAGTAACTCTATGAATAATAGAGAAATAAAGATAAAATTTATTTTAAAAAAAAGAAAAATTATAAATTATTTGTCGATCTCGAGATTCGAACTGAAGACCAGCAAAATACAATAACACACCCTGCCGATCTAGCCACCAAGACTCGGACCTCGAGAGCTTCTGAAGGGTCAAATATTCTCATTACGACTCGGCAATAAGTTTTAAGTATTATGTAAATCTGGTTTTAAAAGCACAATGTTAAGAATATTAATAGATTCTGCGCATGTGCGGGAACTTGACTCTTAAAATCCCGATAAAATTCAGAAATATTTTAAATTTATAATATTGTTTTGAAATATATGATTTGGAATGATTCATAGTAACTCTATGAATAATATAGAAATAAAGATAAAGATTATTTAAAAAAAAGAAAAATTATAAATTATTTTTCGATCTCGAGATTCGAACAGAAGAACAGCAAAATACAATGACACACCCTGCCGATCTAGCCACCAGGACGCGTACCTCGATAGCTTCTGAAGGGTCAAAGATTCTCATTACGAATCGACAATAAGTTTTAAGTATTGTGTAAATATATTTTTAAAAGCAATATGCTAAGAATATTAATAGATTCTGCGCATGTGCGGCAACTTGACTCTTAAAATTCCGATAAAATATAGAAATATTTTAAATTTATAATATTGTTTTGAAATATATGATTTGGAATGATTCATAGTAACTCTATGAATAATGGAGAAATAAAGATAAAATTTATTTAAAAAAAAGAAAAATTATAAATTATTTGTCGATCTCGAGATTCGAACAGAAAACCAGCAAAATACAATGACACACCCTGCCGATCTAGCCACCAGGACGCGTACCTCGATAGCTTCTGAAGGGTCAAAGATTCTCATTACGACTCGGCAATAAGTTTTAATTATTGTGTAAATCTGGTTTTAAAAGCAATATGCTAAGAATATTAATGGATTCTGCGCATGTGCGGGAACTTGACTCTTAAAATTCCGATAAAATATAGAAATATTTTAAATTTATAATATTGTTTTGAAATATATGATTTGGAATGATTCATAGTAACTCTATGAATAATGGAGAAATAAAGATAAAATTTATTTTAAAAAAAGAAAAATTATAAATTATTTGTCGATCTCGAGATTCGAACAGAAGACCAGCAAAATACAATGACACACCCTGCCGATCTAGCCACCAGGACGCGTACCTCGAGAGCTTCTGAAGGGTCAAAGATTCTCATTACGACTCGACAATAAGTTTTAAGTATTGTGTAAATCTGGTTTTAAAAGCACAATGTTAAGAATATTAATAGATTCTGCGCATGTGCGGGAACTTGACTCTTAAAATTCCGATAAAATATAGAAATATTTTAAATTTATAATATTGTTTTGAAATATATGATTTGGAATGATTCATAGTAACTCTATGAATAATATAGAAATAAAGATAAAGATTATTTAAAAAAAAGAAAAATGATAAATTATTTGTCGATCTCGAGATTCGAACAGAAGACGAGCAAAATACAATGAATTACCCTGCCGATCTAGCCACCAAGACTCGTACCTCGAGAGCTTCTGAAGGATCAAAGATTCTCATTACGACTCGACAATAAGTTTTAAGTATTGTGTAAATCTGGTTTTAAAAGCAATATGCTAAGAATATTAATAGATTCTGCGCATGTGCGGGAACTTCACTCCTAAAATTCCGATAAAATATAGAAATATTTTAAATTTATAATATTGTTTTGAAATATATGATTTGGAAGGATTCATAGTAACTCTATGAATAATGGAGAAATAAAGATAAAATTTATTTAAAAAAATGAAAAATTATAAATTATTTGTCGATCTCGAGATTCGAACAGAAGACCAGCAAAATACAATGACCCACCCTGCCGATCTAGCCACCAAGACTCGTACCTCGAGAGCTTCTGAAGGGTCAAAGATTCTCATTACGACTCGGCAATAAGTTTTAAGTATTGTGTAAATCTGGTTTTAAAAGCACAATGTTAAGAATATTAATAGATTCTGCGCATGTGCGGGAACTTGACTCCTAAAATTCCGATAAAATATAGAAATATTTTAAATTTATAATATTGTTTTGAAATATATGATTTGGAATGATTCATAGTAACTCTATGAATAATATAGAAATAAAGATAAAGATTATTTAAAAAAAAGAAAAATTATAAATTATTTTTCGATCTCGAGATTCGAACAGAAGAACAGCAAAATACAATGACACACCCTGCCGATCTAGCCACCAGGACGCGTACCTCGATAGCTTCTGAAGGGTCAAAGATTCTCATTACGAATCGACAATAAGTTTTAAGTATTGTGTAAATCTAGTTTTAAAAGCAATATGCTAAGAATATTAATAGATTCTGCGCATGTGCGGGAACTTGACTCTTAAAATTCCGATAAAATATAGAAATATTTTAAATTTATAATATTGTTTTGAAATATATGATTTGGAATGATTCATAGTAACTCTATGAATAATGGAGAAATAAAGATAAAATTTATTTAAAAAAAAGAAAAATTATAAATTATTTGTCGATCTCGAGATTCGAACAGAAGACCAGCAAAATACAATGACACACCCTGCCGATCTAGCCACCAGGACGCGTACCTCGATAGCTTCTGAAGGGTCAAAGATTCTCATTACGACACGGCAATAAGTTTTAATTATTGTGTAAATCTGGTTTTAAAAGCAATATGCTAAGAATATTAATGGATTCTGCGCATGTGCGGGAACTTGACTCTTAAAATTCCGATAAAATATAGAAATATTTTAAATTTATAATATTGTTTTGAAATATATGATTTGGAATGATTCATAGTAACTCTATGAATAATGGAGAAATAAAGATAAAATTTATTTTAAAAAAAGAAAAATTATAAATTATTTGTCGATCTCGAGATTCGAACAGAAGACCAGCAAAATACAATGAATTACCCTGCCGATCTAGCCACCAAGACTCGTACCTCGAGAGCTTCTGAAGGGTCAAAGATTCTCATTACGACTCGACAATAAGTTTTAAGTATTGTGTAAATCTGGTTTTAAAAGCAATATGCTAAGAATATTAATAGATTCTGCGCATGTGCGGGAACTTGTCTCTTAAAATTCCGATAAAATTCAGAAATATTTTAAATTTATAATATTGTTTTGAAATATATGATTTGGAATGATTCATAGTAACTCTATGAATAATGGAGGAATAAAGATAAAATTTATTTAAAAAAAAGAAAAATTATAAATTTTTTGTCGATCTCGAGATTCGAACAGAAGACCAGCAAAATACAATGACACACCCTGCCGATCTAGCCACCAGGACGCGTACCTCGATAGCTTCTGAAGGGTCAAAGATTCTCATTACGACTCGGCAATAAGTTTTAATTATTGTGTAAATCTGGTTTTAAAAGCAATATGCTAAGAATATTAATGGATTCTGCGCATGTGCGGGAATTTGACTCTTAAAATTCCGATAAAATATAGAAATATTTTAAATTTGTAATATTGTTTTGAAATATATGATTTGGAATGATTCATAGTAACTCTATGAATAATGGAGAAATAAAGATAAAATTTATTTTAAAAAAAGAAAAATTATAAATTATTTGTCGATCTCGAGATTCGAACAGAAGACCAGCAAAATACAATGACACACCCTGCCGATCTAGCCACCAGGACGCGTACCTCGAGAGCTTCTGAAGGGTCAAAGATTCTCATTACGACTCGACAATAAGTTTTAAGTATTGTGTAAATCTGGTTTTAAAAGCACAATGTTAAGAATATTAATAGATTCTGCGCATGTGCGGGAACTTGACTCTTAAAATTCCGATAAAATATAGAAATATTTTAAATTTATAATATTGTTTTGAAATATATGATTTGGAATAATTCATAGTAACTATATGAATAATATAGAAATAAAGATAAAGATTATTTAAAAAAAAGAAAAATTATAAATTATTTGTCGATCTCGAGATTCGAACAGAAGACGAGCAAAATACAATGAATTACCCCTCCGATCTAGCCACCAAGACTCGTACCTCGAGAGCTTCTGATGGGTCAAAGATTCTCATTACGACTCGACAAAAAGTTTTAAGTATTGTGTAAATCTGGTTTTAAAAGCAATATGCTAAGAATATTAATAGATTCTGCGCATGTGCGGGAACTTGTCTCTTAAAATTCCCATAAAATTCAGAAATATTTTAAATTTATAATATTGTTTTGAAATATATGATTTGGAATGATTCATAGTAACTCTATGAATAATGGAGAAATAAAGATAAAATTTATTTTAAAAAAAAGAAAAATTATAAATTATTTGTCGATCTCGAGATTCGAACTGAAGACCAGCAAAATACAATAACACACCCTGCCGATCTAGCCACCAGGACTCGGACCTCGAGAGCTTCTGAAGGGTCAAAGATTCTCATTACGACTCGACAATAAGTTTTAAGTATTGTGTAAATCTGGTTTTAAAAGCAATATGCTAAGAATATTATTAGATTCTGTGCATGTGCGGGAACTTGACTCTTAAAATTCCGATAAAATTCAGAAATATTTTAAATTTATAATATTGTTTTGAAATATATGATTTGGAATGATTCATAGTAACTCTATGAATAATATAGAAATAAAGATAAAGATTATTTAAAAAAAAGAAAAATTATAAATTATTTTTCGATCTCGAGATTCGAACAGAAGAACAGCAAAATACAATGACACACCCTGCCGATCTAGCCACCAGGACGCGTACCTCGATAGCTTCTGAAGGGTCAAAGATTCTCATTACGACTCGGCAATAAGTTTTAAGTATTGTGTAAATCTGGTTTTAAAAGCAATATGCTAAGAATATTAATGGATTCTGCGCATGTGCGGGAACTTGACTCTTAAAATTCCGATAAAATATAGAAATATTTTAAATTTATAATATTGTTTTGAAATATATGATTTGGAATGATTCATAGTAACTCTATGAATAATGGAGAAATAAAGATAAAATTTATTTTAAAAAAAGAAAAATTATAAATTATTTGTCGATCTCGAGATTCGAACAGAAGACAAGCAAAATACAATGACACACCCTGCCGATCTAGCCACCAGGACGCGTACCTCGATAGCTTCTGAAGGGTCAAAGATTCTCATTACGAATCGACAATAAGTTTTAAGTATTGTGTAAATCTGGTTTTAAAAGCAATATGCTAAGAATATTAATAGATTCTGCGCATGTGCGGGAACTTGTCTCTTAAAATTCCGATAAAATTCAGAAATATTTTAAATTTATAATATTGTTTTGAAATATATGATTTGGAATGATTCATAGTAACTCTATGAATAATGGAGAAATAAAGATAAAATTTATTTTAAAAAAAAAGAAAATTTATAAATTATTTGTCGATCTCGAGATTCGAACAGAAGACCAGCAAAATACAATGAATTACCCTGCCGATCTAACCACCAAGACTCGTACCTCGAGATCTTCTGAAGGGTCAAAGATTCTCATTACGACTCGACAATAAGTTTTAAGTATTGTGTAAATCTGGTTTTAAAAGCAATATGCTAAGAATATTATTAGATTCTGTGCATGTGCGGGAACTTGACTCTTAAAATTCCGATAAAATTCAGAAATATTTTAAATTTATAATATTGTTTTGAAATATATGATTTGGAATGATTCATAGTAACTCTATGAATAATATAGAAATAAAGATAAAGATTATTTAAAAAAAAGAAAAATTATAAATTATTTTTCGATCTCGAGATTCGAACAGAAGAACAGCAAAATACAATGACACACCCTGCCGATCTAGCCACCAGGACGCGTACCTCGATAGCTCCTGAAGGGTCAAAGATTCTCATTACGACTCGGCAATAAGTTTTAAGTATTGTGTAAATCTGGTTTTAAAAGCAATATGCTAAGAATATTAATGGATTCTGCGCATGTGCGGGAACTTGACTCTTAAAATTCCGATAAAATATAGAAATATTTTAAATTTATAATATTGTTTTGAAATATATGATTTGGAATGATTCATAGTAACTCTATGAATAATGGAGAAATAAAGATAAAATTTATTTTAAAAAAAGAAAAATTATAAATTATTTGTCGATCTCGAGTTTCAAACAGAAGACAAGCAAAATACAATGACACACCCTGCCGATCTAGCCACCAGGACGCGTACCTCGAGAGCTTCTGAAGGGTCAAAGATTCTCATTACGACTCGACAATAAGTTTTAAGTATTGTGTAAATCTGGTTTTAAAAGCACAATGTTAAGAATATTAATAGATTCTGCGCATGTGCGGGAACTTGACTCTTAAAATTCCGATAAAATTCAGAAATATTTTAAATTTATAATACTGTTTTGAAATATATGATTTGGAATGATTCATAGTAACTCTATGAATAATATAGAAATAAAGATAAAGATTATTTAAAAAAAAGAAAAATTATAAATTATTTGTCGATCTCGAGATTCGAACAGAAGAACAGCAAAATACAATGACACACCCTGCCGATCTAAACACCAAGACTCGTACCTCGAGAGCTTCTGAATTGTCAAAGATTCTCATTACTTCTCGGCAATAAGTTAAGTATTGTGCAAATCTGGTTTTAAAAGCACAATGTTAAGAATATTAATAGATTCTGCGCATGTGCGGGAACTTGACTCTTAAAATTCCGATAAAATTCAGAAATATTTTAAATTTATAATATTGTTTTGAAATATATGATTTGGAATGATTCATAGTAACTCTATGAATAATATAGAAATAAAGATAAAGATTATTTAAAAAAAAGAAAAATTATAAATTATTTTTCGATCTCGAGATTCGAACAGAAGAACAGAAAAATTCAATGACACACCCTGCCGATCTAGCCACCAGGACGCGTACCTCGAGAGCTTCTGAAGGGTCAAAGATTCTCATTACGACTCGACAATAAGTTTTAAGTATTGTGTAAATCTGGTTTTAAAAGCAATATGCTAAGAATATTAATAGATTCTGCGCATGTCCGGGAACTTGACTCTTAAAATTCCGATAAAATATAGAAATATTTTAAATTTATAATATTGTTTTGAAATATATGATTTGGAATGATTCATAGTAACTCTATGAATAATATAGAAATAAAGATAAAATTTATTTTAAAAAAAGAAAAATTATAAATTATTTGTCGATCTCGAGATTCGAACAGAAGACCAGCAAAATACAATGACACACCCTGCCGATCTAGCCACCAGGACGCGTACCTCGAGAGCTTCTGAAGGGTCAAAGATTCTCATTACGACTCGACAATAAGTTTTAAGTATTGTGTAAATCTGGTTTTAAAAGCACAATGTTAAGAATATTAATAGATTCTGCGCATGTGCGGGAACTTGACTCTTAAAATTCCGATAAAATATAGAAATATTTTAAATTTATAATATTGTATTGAAATATATGATTTGGAATAATTCATAGTAACTATATGAATAATATAGAAATAAAGATAAAGATTATTTAAAAAAAAGAAAAATTATAAATTATTTGTCGATCTCGAGATTCGAACAGAAGACGAGCAAAATACAATGAATTACCCTGCCGATCTAGCCACCAAGACTCGTACCTCGAGAGCTTCTGAAGGGTCAAAGATTCTCATTACGACTCGACAATAAGTTTGAAGTATAGTGTAAATCTGGTTTTAAAAGCAATATGCTAAGAATATTAATAGATTCTGCGCATGTGCGGGAACTTGTCTCTTAAAATTCCGATAAAATTCAGAAATATTTTAAATTTATAATATTGTTTTGAAATATATGATTTGGAATGATTCATAGTAACTCTATGAATAATGGAGAAATAAAGATAAAATTTATTTTAAAAAAAAGAAAAATTATAAATTATTTGTCGATCTCGAGATTCGAACTGAAGACCAGCAAAATACAATAACACACCATGCCGATCTAGCCACCAGGACTCGGACCTCGAGAGCTTCTGAAGGGTCAAATATTCTCATTACGACTCGGCAATAAGTTTTAAGTATTATGTAAATCTGGTTTTAAAAGCACAATGTTAAGAATATTAATAGATTCTGCGCATGTGCGGGAACTTGAATCTTAAAGTTCCGATAAAATATAGAAATATTTTTAATTTATAATATTGTTTTGAAATATATGATTTGGAATGATTCATAGTAACTCTATGAATAATGGAGAAATAAAGATAAAATTTATTTAAAAAAAAGAAAATTTATAAATTATTTGTCGATCTCGAGATTCGAACAGAAGACCAGCAAAATACAATGAATTACCCTGCCGATCTAGCCACCAAGACTCGTACCTCGAGATCTTCTGAAGGGTCAAAGATTCTCATTACGACTCGACAATAAGTTTTAAGTATTGTGTAAATCTGGTTTTAAAAGCAATATGCTAAGAATATTATTAGATTCTGTGCATGTGCGGGAACTTGACTCTTAAAATTCCGATAAAATTCAGAAATATTTTAAATTTATAATATTGTTTTGAAATATATGATTTGGAATGATTCATAGTAACTCTATGAATAATGGAGAAATAAAGATAAAATTTATTTAAAAAAAAGAAAAATTATAAATTATTTGTCGATCTCGAGATTCGAACAGAAGACCAGCAAAATACAATGACACACCCTGCCGATCTAGCCACCAAGACTCGTACCTCGAGAGCTTCTGAAGGGTCAAAGATTCTCATTACGACTCGGCAATAAGTTTTAAGTATTGTGTAAATCTGGTTTTAAAAGCAATATGCTAAGAATATTAAAAGATTCTGTGCATGTGCGGGAACTTGACTCTTAAATTTCCGATAAAATATAGAAATATTTTAAATTTATAATATTGTTTTGAAATATATGATTTGGAATGATTCATAGTAACTCTATGAATAATGGAGAAATAAAGATAAAATTTATTTAAAAAAAAGAAAAATTATAAATTATTTGTCGATCTCGAGATTCGAACAGAAGACCAGCAAAATACAATGAATTACCCTGCCGATATTGCCACCAAGACTCGCACTTCGAGATCTTCTGAAGGGTCAAAGATTCTCATTACGACTCGACAATATGTTTTAAGTATTGTGTAAATCTGGTTTTAAAAGCACAATGCTAAGAATATTAATAGATTCTGCGCAAGTGCGGGAACTTGACTCTTAAAATTCCGATAAAATATAGAAATATTTTAAATTTATAATATTGTTTTGAAATATATGATTTGGAATGATTCATAGTAACTCTATGAATAATGGAGAAATAAAGATAAAATTTATTTAAAAAAAAAGAAAAATTATAAATTATTTGTCGATCTCGAGATTCGAACTGAAGACTAGCAAAATACAATGACACACCCTGCCGATCTAGCCACCAAGACGCGTACCTCGAGAGCTTCTGAAGGGTCAAAGATTCTCATTATGATTCGGCAAAAAGTTTTAAGTATTGTGTAAATCTGGTTTTAAAAGCACAGTGCTAAGAATATTAATAGATTCTGCGCATGTGCGGGAACTTGACTCTTAAAATTCCGATAAAATATAGCAATATTTTGAATTTATAATATTGTTTTGAAATATATGATTTGGAATTATTCATAGTAACTCTATGAATAATAGAGAAATAAAGATAAAATTTATTTAAAAAAAAGAAAAATTATAAATTATTTGTCGATCTCGAGATTCGAACTGAAGACCAGCAAAATACAATGACACACCCTGCCGATCTAGCCACCAAAACGCGTACCTCGAGAGCTTCTGAAGGGTCAAAGATTCTCATTGCGACTCGGCAAAAAGTTTTAAGTATTGTGTAAATCTGGTTTTAAAAGCACAATGCTAAGAATATTAATAGATTCTGCGCAAGTGCGGGAACTTGACTCTTAAAATTCCGATAAAATATAGAAATATTTTAAATTTATCATATTGTTTTGAAATATATGATTTGGAATGATTCATAGTAACTCTATGAATAATGGAGAAATAAAGATAAAATTTATTTAAAAAAAAGAAAAATTATAAATTATTTCTCGATCTCGAGATTCGAACAGAAGACCAGCAAAATACAATGACACACACTGCCGATCTAGCCACCAAAACGCGTACCTCGAGAGCTTCTGAAGGGTCAAAGATTCTCATTGCGACTCGGCAAAAAGTTTTAAGTATTGTGTAAATCTGGTTTTAAAAGCACAATGCTAAGAATATTAATAGATTCTGCGCATGTGCGGGAACTTGACTCTTAAAATTCCGATAAAAAATAGAAATATTTTAAATTTATAATATTGTTTTGAAATATATGATTTGGAATGATTCATAGTAACTCTATGAATAATGGAGAAATAAAGATAAAATTTATTTAAAAAAAAGAAAAATTATAAATTATTTGTCGATCTCGAGATTCGAACAGAAGACCAGCAAAATACAATGACACACCCTGCCGATCTAGCCACCAAGACTCGGACCTCGAGAGCTTCTGAAGGGTCAAAGATTCTCAATACGACTCGGCAATAAGTTTTAAGTATTGTGTAAATCTGGTTTTAAAAGCACAATGCTAAGAATATTAATAGATTCTGCGCATGTGCGGGAACTTGACTCTTAAAATTCCAATAAAATATAGAAATTTTTTAAATTTATAATATTGTTTTGAAATATATGATTTGGAATGATTCATAGTAACTCTATGAATAATGGAGAAATAAAGATAAAATTTATTTAAAAAAAAGAAAAATTATAAATTATTTCTCGATCTCGAGATTCGAACTGAAGACCAGCAAAATACAATGACACACACTGCCGATCTAGCCACCAAAACGCGTACCTCGAGAGCTTCTGAAGGGTCAAAGATTCTCATTGCGACTCGGCAAAAAGTTTTAAGTATTGTGTAAATCTGGTTTTAAAAGCACAATGCCAAGAATATTAATAGATTCTGCGCAAGTGCGGGAACTTGACTCTTGAAATTCCGATAAAATATAGAAATATTTTAAATTTATAATATTGTTTGGAAATATATGATTTGGAATGATTCATAGTAACGCTATGAATAATGGAAAAATAAAGATAAAATTTATTTAAAAAAAAGAAAAATTATAAATTATTTGTCGATCTCGAGATTCGAACAGAAGACCAGCAAAATACAATGACACCCCCTGCCGATCTAGCCACCAAGACTCGTACCTCGAGAGTTTCTGAAGGGTCAAAGATTCTCATTACGACTCGGCAATAAGTTTTAAGTATTGTGTAAATCTGGTTTTAAAAGCACAATGCTAAGAATATTAATAGATTCTGCGCAAGTGCGAGAACTTGACTCTTAAAATTCCGATAAAATATAGAAATATTTTAAATTTATAATATTGTTTTGAAATATATGATTTGGAATGATTCATAGTAACTCTATGAATAATGGAGAAATAAAGATAAAATTTATTTAAAAAAAAGAAAAATTATAAATTATTTCTCGATCTCGAGATTCGAACAGAAGACCAGCAAAATACAATGACACACCCTGGAGATCTAGCCACCAGGACGCGTACCTCGATAGCTTCTGAAGGGTCAAAGATTCTCATTACGACTCGGCAATAAGTTTTAAGTATTGTGTAAATCTGGTTTTAAAAGCAATATGCTAAGAATATTAATGGATTCTGCGCATGTGCGGGAACTTGACTCTTAAAATTCCGATAAAATATAGAAATATTTTAAATTTATAATATTGTTTGGAAATATATGATTTGGAATGATTCATAGTAACTCTATGAATAATGGAGAAATAAAGATAAAATTTATTTTAAAAAAAGAAAAATTATAAATTATTTGTCGATCTCGAGATTCGAACAGAAGACCAGCAAAATACAATGACACACCCTGCCGATCTAACCACCAGGACGCGTAACTCGAGAGCTTCTGAAGGGTCAAAGATTCTCATTACGACTCGACAATAAGTTTTAAGTATTGTGTAAATCTGGTTTTAAAAGCACAATGTTAAGAATATTAATAGATTCTGCGCATGTGCGGGAACTTGACTCTTAAAATTCCGATAAAATTCAGAAATATTTTAAATTTATAATACTGTTTTGAAATATATGATTTGGAATGATTCATAGTAACTCTATGAATAATATAGAAATAAAGATAAAGATTATTTAAAAAAAAGAAAAATTATAAATTATTTTTCGATCTCGAGATTCGAACAGAAGAACAGCAAAATACAATGACACACCCTGCCGATCTAGCCACCAGGACGCGTACCTCGATAGCTTCTGAAGGGTCAAAGATTCTCATTACGAATCGACAATAAGTTTTAAGTATTGTGTAAATCTAGTTTTAAAAGCAATATGCTAAGAATATTAATAGATTCTGCGCATGTGCGGGAACTTGACTCTTAAAATTCCGATAAAATATAGAAATATTTTAAATTTATAATATTGTTTTGAAATATATGATTTGGAATGATTCATAGTAACTCTATGAATAATGGAGAAATAAAGATAAAATTTATTTAAAAAAAAGAAAAATTATAAATTATTTGTCGATCTCGAGATTCGAACAGAAGACCAGCAAAATACAATGACACACCCTGCCGATCTAGCCACCAAGACTCGTACCTCGAGAGCTTCTGAAGGGTCAAAGATTCTCATTACGACTCGGCAATAAGTTTTAAGTATTGTGTAAATCTGGTTTTAAAAGCACAGTGCTAAGAATATTAATAGATTCTGCGCATGTGCGGGAACTTGACTCTTAAAATTCCGATAAAATATAGCAATATTTTAAATTTATAATATTGTTTTGAAATATATGATTTGGAATTATTCATAGTAACTCTATGAATAATAGAGAAATAAAGATAAAATTTATTTAAAAAAAAGAAAAATTATAAATTATTTGTCGATCTCGAGATTCGAACTGAAGACCAGCAAAATACAATGACACACCCTGCCGATCTAGCCACCAAGACTCGGACCTCGAGAGCTTCTGAAGGGTCAAAGATTCTCATTACGACTCGGCAATAAGTTTTAAGTATTGGGTAAATCTGGTTTTAAAAGCACTATGCTAAGAATATTAATAGATTCTGCGCATGTGCGGGAACTTGACTCTTAAAATTCCGATAAAATATAGAAATATTTTAAATTTATAATATTGTTTTGAAATATATGATTTGGAATGATTCATAGTAACTCTATGAATAATGGAAAAATAAAGATAAAATTTATTTAAAAAAAAGAAAAATTATAAATTATTTGTCGATCTCGAGATTCGAACAGAAGACCAGCAAAATACAATGACACACACTGCCGATCTAGCCACCAAAACGCGTACCTCGAGAGCTTCTGAAGGGTCAAAGATTCTCATTGCGACTCGGCAGAAAGTTTTAAGTATTGTGTAAATCTGGTTTTAAAAGCACAATGCTAAGAATATTAATAGATTCTGCGCAAGTGCGGGAACTTGACTCTTAAAATTCCGATAAAATATAGAAATATTTTAAATTTATAATATTGTTTTGAAATATATGATTTGGAATGATTCATAGTAACTCTATGAATAATGGAGAAATAAAGATAAAATTTATTTAAAAAAAAGAAAAATTATAAATTATTTCTCGATCTCGAGATTCGAACAGAAGACCAGCAAAATACAACGACACACACTGCCGATCTAGCCACCAAAACGCGTACCTCGAGAGCTTCTGAAGGGTCAAAGATTCTCATTGCGACTCGGCAAAAAGTTTTAAGTATTGTGTAAATCTGGTTTTAAAAGCACAATGCTAAGAATATTAATAGATTCTGCGCAAGTGCGGGAACTTGACTCTTAAAATTCCGATAAAATATAGAAATATTTTAAATTTATAATATTGTTTTGAAATATATGATTTGGAATGATTCATAGTAACTGTATGAATAATGGAGAAATAAAGAAAAAATTTATTTAAAAAAAAGAAAAATTATAAATTATTTGTCGATCTCGAGATTCGAACAGAAGACTAGCAAAATACAATGACACACAGTGCCGATCTAGCTACCAAGACGCGTACCTCGAGAGCTTCTGAAGGGTCAAAGATTCTCATTATGATTCGGCAAAAAGTTTTAAGTATTGTATAAATCTGGTTTTAAAAGCACAATGCTAAGAATATTAATAGATTCTGCGCATGTGCGGGAACTTGACTCTTAAAATTCCGATAAAAAATAGAAATATTTTAAATTTATAATATTGTTTTGAAATATATGATTTGGAATGATTCATAGTATTTCTTTGAATAATGGAGAAATAAAGATAAAATTTATTTAAAAAAAGAAAAATTATAAATTATTTGTCGATCTCGAGATTCGAACTGAAGACTAGCAAAATACAATGACACACCCTGCCGATCTAGCCACCAAGACTCGGACATCGAGAGCTTCTGAAGGGTCAAAGATTCTCATTGCGACTCGGCAAAAAGTTTTAAGTATTGTGTAAATCTGGTTTTAAAAGCACAATGCTAAGAATATTAATAGATTCTGCGCATGTGCGGGAACTTGACTCTTAAAATTCCGATAAAATATAGAAATATTTTAATTTTATAATATTGTTTTGAAATATATGATTTGGATTGATTCATAGTAACTCTATGAATAATGGAAAAATAAAGATAAAATTTATTTAAAAAAAAAGAAAAATTATAAATTATTTGTCGATCTAGAGATTCGAACAGAAGACCAGCAAAATACAATGACACACCCTGCCGATCTAGCTACCAAGACTCGTACCTCGAGAGCTTCTAAATGGTCAAAGATTCTCATTACGACTCGGCAATAAGTTTTAAGTATTGTGTAAATCTGGTTTTAAAAGCACAATGCTAAGAATATTAATAGATTCTGCGCAAGTGCGGGAACTTGACTCTTAAAATTCCGATAAAATATAGAAATATTTTAAATTTATAATGTTGTTTTGAAATATATGATTTGGAATGATTCATAGTAACTCTATGAATAATGGAGAAATAAAGATAAAATTTATTTAAAAAAAAGAAAAATTATAAATTATTTCTCGATCTCGAGATTCGAACAGAAGACCAGCAAAATACAATGACACACACTGCCGATCTAGCCACCAAAACGCGTACCTCGAGAGCTTCTGAAGGGTCAAAGATTCTCATTGCGACTCGGCAAAAAGTTTTAAGTATTGTGTAAATCTGGTTTTAAAAGCACAATGCTAAGAATATTAATAGATTCTGCGCAAGTGCGGGAACTTGACTCTTAAAATTCCTGATAAAATATAGAAATATTTTAAATTTATAATATTGTTTTGAAATATATGATTTGGAAAGATTCATAGTAACTCTATGAATAATGGAGAAATAAAGAAAAAATTTATTTAAAAAAAAGAAAAATTATAAATTATTTGTCGATCTCGAGATTCGAACAGAAGACTAGCAAAATACAATGACACACAGTGCCGATCTAGCTACCAAGACGCGTACCTCGAGAGCTTCTGAAGGGTCAAAGATTCTCATTATGATTCGGCAAAAAGTTTTAAGTATTGTGTAAATCTGGTTTTAAAAGCACAATGCTAAGAATATTAATAGATTCTGCGCATGTGCGGGAACTTGACTCTTAAAATTCCGATAAAAAATAGAAATATTTTAAATTTATAATATTGTTTTGAAATATATGATTTGGAATGATTCATAGTAACTCTATGAATAATGGAGAAATAAAGATAAAATTTATTTAAAAAAAAGAAAAATTATAAATTATTTGTCGATCTCGAGATTCGAACAGAAGACCAGCAAAATACAATGACACACCCTGCCGATCTAGCCACCAAGACTCGGACCTCGAGAGCTTCTGAAGGGTCAAAGATTCTCAATACGACTCGGCAATAAGTTTTAAGTATTGTGTAAATCTGGTTTTAAAAGCACAATGCTAAGAATATTAATAGATTCTGCGTATGTGCGGGAACTTGACTCTTAAAATTCCGATAAAATATAGAAATATTTTAAATTTATAATATTGTTTTGAAATATATGATTTGGAATGATTCATAGTAACTCTATGAATAATGGAGAAATAAAGATAAAATTTATTTAAAAAAAAGAAAAATTATAAATTATTTCTCGATCTCGAGATTCGAACTGAAGACCAGCAAAATACAATGACACACACTGCCGATCTAGCCACCAAAACGCGTACCTCGAGAGCTTCTGAAGGGTCAAAGATTCTCATTGCGACTCGGCAAAAAGTTTTAAGTATTGTGTAAATCTGGTTTTAAAAGCACAATGCTAAGAATATTAATAGATTCTGCGCAAGTGCGGGAACTTGACTCTTAAAATTCCGATAAAATATAGAAATATTTTAAATTTATAATATTGTTTTGAAATATATGATTTGGAATGATTCATAGTAACTCTATGAATAATGGAGAAATAAAGAAAAAATTTATTTAAAAAAAAGAAAAATTATAAATTATTTGTCGATCTCGAGATTCGAACAGAAGACTAGCAAAATACAATGACACACAGTGCCGATCTAGCTACCAAGACGCGTACCTCGAGAGCTTCTGAAGGGTCAAAGATTCTCATTATGAATCGGCAAAAAGTTTTAAGTATTGTGTAAATCTGGTTTTAAAAGCACAATGCTAAGAATATTAATAGATTCTGCGCATGTGCGGGAACTTGACTCTTAAAATTCCGATAAAAAATAGAAATATTTTAAATTTATAATATTGTTTTGAAATATATGATTTGGAATGATTCATAGTATTTCTTTGAATAATGGAGAAATAAAGATAAAATTTATTTAAAAAAAGAAAAATTATAAATTATTTGTCGATCTCGAGATTCGAACTGAAGACTAGCAAAATACAATGACACACCCTTCCGATCTAGCCACCAAGACTCGGACCTCGAGAGCTTCTGAAGGGTCAAAGATTCTCATTACGACTCCGCAATAAGTTTTAAGTATTGTGTAAATCTGGTTTTAAAAGCACAATGCTAAGAATATTAATAGATTCTGCGCATGTGCGGGAACTTGACTCTTAAAATTCCGATAAAATATAGAAATATTTTAAATTTATAATATTGTTTTGAAATATATGATTTGGAATGATTCATAGTAACTCTATGAATAATGGAAAAATAAAGATAAAATTTATTTTAAAAAAAGAAAAATTATAAATTATTTGTCGATCTCGAGATTCGAACAGAAGACCATCAAAATTGAATGACACACACTGCCGATCTAGCCACCAAAACGTGCACCTCGAGAGCTTCTGAAGGGTCAAAGATTCTCATTGCGACTCGGCAAAAAGTTTTAAGTATTGTGTAAATCTGGTTTTAAAAGCACAATGCTAAGAATATTAATAGATTCTGCGCAATTGCGGGAACATGACTCTTAAAATTCCGATAAAATATAGAAATATTTTAAATTTATAATATTGTTTTGAAATATATGATTTGGAATGATTCATAGTAACTCTATGAATAATGGAGAAATAAAGATAAAATTTATTTAAAAAAAGAAAAATTATAAATTATTTGTCGATCTCGAGATTCGAACAGAAGACAGCAAAATACAATGACACACCCTGCCGATCTAGCCACCAAGACTCCTACCTCGAGAGCTTCTGAAGTGTCAAAGATTCTCATTACGACTCGGATAAGTTTTAAGTATTGTGTAAATCTGGTTTTAAAAGCACAATGCTAAGAATATTAATTGATTCTGCGCATGTGCGCGAACTAGACTCTTAAAATTCCAATAAAATATAGAAATATTTTAAATTTATAATATTGTTTTGAAATATATGATTTGGAATGATTCATAGTAACTCTATGAATAATGGAGAAATAAAGATAAAATTTATTTAAAAAAAGAAAAATTATAAATTATTTGTCGATCTCGAGATTCGAACAGAAGACAGCAAAATGCAATGACACACACTGCCGATCTAGCCACCAAAACGTGTACCTCGAGAGCTTCTGAAGGGTCAAAGATTCTCATTGCGACTCGGCAAAAAGTTTTAAGTATTGTGTAAATCTGGTTTTAAAAGCACAATGCTAAGAATATTAATTGATTCTGCGCATGTGCGCGAACTAGACTCTTAAAATTCCAATAAAATATAGAAATATTTTAAATTTATAATATTGTTTTGAAATATATGATTTGGAATGATTCATAGTAACTCTATGAATAATGGAGAAATAAAGATAAAATTTATTTAAAAAAAAGAAAAATTATAAATTATTTGTCGATTTCGAGATTCGAACTGAAGACCAGCAAAATACAATGACACACCCTGCCGATCTAGCCACCAAGACTCGGACCTCGAGAGCTTCTGAAGGGTCAAAGATTCTCATTACGACTCGGCAATAAGTTTTAAGTATTGTGTAAATCTGGTTTTAAAAGCACAATGCTAAGAATATTAATTGATTCTGCGCATGTGCGCGAACTAGACTCTTAAAATTCCAATAAAATATAGAAATATTTTAAATTTATAATATTGTTTTGAAATATATGATTTGGAATGATTCATAGTAACTCTATGAATAATGGAGAAATAAAGATAAAATTTATTTAAAAAAAGAAAAATTATAAATTATTTGTCGATCTCGAGATTCGAACAGAAGACAGCAAAATGCAATGACACACACTGCCGATCTAGCCACCAAAACGTGTACCTCGAGAGCTTCTGAAGGGTCAAAGATTCTCATTGCGACTCGGCAAAAAGTTTTAAGTATTGTGTAAATCTGGTTTTAAAAGCACAATGCTAAGAATATTAATTGATTCTGCGCATGTGCGCGAACTAGACTCTTAAAATTCCGATAAAATATAGAAATATTTTAAATTTATAATATTGTTTTGAAATATATGATTTGGAATGATTCATAGTAACTCTATGAATAATGGAAAAATAAAGATAAAATTTATTTAAAAAAAAGAAAAATTATAAATTATTTGTCGATCTCGAGATTCGAACAGAAAACCAGCAAAATACAATGACACACACTGCCGATCTAGCCACCAAAACGCGTACCTCGAGAGCTTCTGAAGGGTCAAAGATTCTCATTGCGACTCGGCAAAAAGTTTTAAGTATTGTGTAAATCTGGTTTTAAAAGCACAATGCTAAGAATATTAATAGATTCTGCGCATGTGCGGGAACTTGACTCTTAAAATTCCGATAAAATATAGAAATATTTTAAATTTATAATATTGTTTTGAAATATATGATTTGGAATGATTCATAGTAACTCTATGAATAATGGAGAAATAAAGATAAAATTTATTTAAAAAAAAGAAAAATTATAAATTATTTGTCGATCTCGAGATTCGAACAGAAGACCAGCAAAATACAATGACACACCCTGCCGATCTAGCCACCAAGACTCGGACCTCGAGAGCTTCTGAAGGGTCAAAGATTCTCATTACGACTCGGCAATAAGTTTTAAGTATTGTGTAAATCAGGTTTTAAAAGCACAATGCTAAGAATATTAATAGATTCTGCGCATGTGCGGGAACTTGACTCTTAAAATTCCGATAAAATATAGAAATATTTTAAATTTATAATATTGTTTTGAAATATATGATTTGGAATGATTCATAGTAACTCTATGAATAATGGAAAAATAAAGATAAAATTTATTTAAAAAAAAGAAAAATTATAAATTATTTGTCGATCTCGAGATTCGAACAGAAGACCATCAAAATTGAATGACACACACTGCCGATCTAGCCACCAAAACGTGCACATCGAGAGCTTCTGAAGGGTCAAAGATTCTCATTGCGACTCGGCAAAAAGTTTTAAGTATTGTGTAAATCTGGTTTTAAAAGCACAATGCTAAGAATATTAATAGATTCTGCGCAATTGCGGGAACTTGACTCTTAAAATTCCGATAAAATATAGAAATATTTTAAATTTATAATATTGTTTTGAAATATATGATTTGGAATGATTCATAGTAACTCTATGAATAATCGAGAAATAAAGATAAAATTTATTTAAAAAAAGAAAAATTATAAATTATTTGTCGATCTCGAGATTCGAACAGAAGACAGCAAAATACAATGACACACCCTGCCGATCTAGCCACCAAGACGCGTACCTCGAGAGCTTCTGAAGTGTCAAAGATTCTCATTACGACTCAGATAAGTTTTAAGTATTGTGTAAATCTGGTTTTAAAAGCACAATGCTAAGAATATTAATTGATTCTGCGCATGTGCGCGAACTAGACTCTTAAAATTCCAATAAAATTTAGAAATATTTTAAATTTATAATATTGTTTTGAAATATATGATTTGGAATGATTCATAGTAACTCTATGAATAATGGAGAAATAAAGATAAAATTTATTTAAAAAAAAGAAAAATTATAAATTATTTGTCGATCTCGAGATTCGAACTGAAGACCAGCAAAATACAATGACACACCCTGCCGATCTAGCCACCAAGACTCGGACCTCGAGAGCTTCTGAAGGGTCAAAGATTCTCATTACGACTCGGCAATAAGTTTTAAGTATTGTGTAAATCTGGTTTTAAAAGCACAATGCTAAGAATATTAATAGATTCTGCGCAAGTGCGGGAACTTGACTCTTAAAATTCCGATAAAATATAGAAATATTTTAAATTTATAATATTGTTTTGAAATATATGATTTGGAATGATTCATAGTAACTCTATGAATAATGGAGAAATAAAGATAAAATTTATTTAAAAAAAAGAAAAATTATAAATTATTTGTCGATATCGAGATTCGAACAGAAGACAGCAAAATACAATGACACACCCTGCCGATCTAGCCACAAAGACGCGTGCCTCGAGAGCTTCTGAAGTGTCACGACTCGGATAAGTTTTAAGTATTGTGTAAATCTGGTTTTAAAAGCACAATGCTAAGAATATTAATTGATTCTGCGCATGTGCGTGAACTAGACTCTTAAAATTCCAATAAAATATGGAAATATTTTAAATTTATAATATTGTTTTGAAATATATGATTTGGAATGATTCATAGTAACTCTATGAATAATGGAGAAATAAAGATAAAATTTATTTAAAAAAAAGAAAAATTATAAATTATTTGTCGATCTCGTGATTCGAACAGAAGACAGCAAAATACAATGACACACCCTGCCGATCTGGCCACCAAGACGCGTACCTCGAGAGCTTCTGAAGGGTCAAAGATTCTCATTACGACTCGGATAAGTTTTAAGTATTGGGTAAATCTGGTTTTAAAAGCACAATGCTAAAAATATTAATTGATTCTGCGCATGTGCGCGAACTTGACTCTTAAAATTCCAAAAAAATATAGAAGTATTTTAAATTTATAATATTGTTTTGAAATATATGATTTGGAATTATTCATAGTAACTCTATGAATAATAGAGAAATAAAAATAAAATTTATTTAAAAAAAACAAAAATTATAAATTATTTGTCGATCTCGAGATTCGAACTGAAGACCAGCAAAATACAATGACACACCCTGCCGATCTAGCCACCAAGACTCGGACCTCGAGAGCTTCTGAAGGGTCAAAGATTCTCATTACGACTCGGCAAAAAGTTTTAAGTATTGTGTAAATCTGGTTTTAAAAGCACAATGCTAAGAATATTAATAGATTCTGCGCATGTGCGGGAACTTGACTCTTAAAATTCCGATAAAATATAGAAATATTTTAAATTTATAATATTGTTTTGAAATATATGATTTGGAATGATTCATAGTAACTCTATGAATAATGGAGAAATAAAGATAAAATTTATTTAAAAAAAAGAAAAATTATAAATTATTGGTCGATCTCGAGATTCGAACAGAAGACCAGCAAAATACAATGACACACCCTGCCGATCTAGCCACCAAGACTCGGACCTCGAGAGCTTCTGAAGGGTCAAAGATTCTCATTACGACTCGGCAATAAGTTTTAAGTATTGTGTAAATCTGGTTTTAAAAGCACAATGCTAAGAATATTAATAGATTCTGCGCATGTGCGGGAACTTGACTCTTAAAATTCCGATAAAATATAGAAATATTTTAAATTTATAATATTGTTTTGAAATATATGATTTGGAATTATTCATAGTAACTCTATGAATAATAGAGAAATAAAAATAAAATTTATTTAAAAAAAACAAAAATTATAAATTATTTGTCGATCTCGAGATTCGAACTGAAGACCAGCAAAATACAATGACACACCCTGCCGATCTAGCCACCAAGACTCGGACCTCGAGAGCTTCTGAAGGGTCAAAGATTCTCATTACGACTCCGCAATAAGTTTTAAGTATTGTGTAAATCTGGTTTTAAAAGCACAATGCTAAGAATATTAATAGATTCTGCGCATGTGCGGGAACTTGACTCTTAAAATTCCGATAAAATATAGAAATATTTTAAATTTATAATATTGTTTTGAAATATATGATTTGGAATGATTCATACTAACTCTATGAATAATGGAAAAATAAAGATAAAATTTATTTAAAAAAAGAAAAATTATAAATTATTTGTCGATCTCGAGATTCGAACAGAAGACAGCAAAATACAATGACACACCCTGCCGATCTAGCCACCAAGACGCGTACCTCGAGAGCTTCTGAAGTGTCAAAGATTCTCATTACGACTCGGATAAGTTTTAAGTATTGTGTAAATCTGGTTTTAAAAGCACAATGCTAAGAATATTAATTGATTCTGCGCATGTGCGCGAACTAGACTCTTAAAATTCCAATAAAATTTAGAAATATTTTAAATTTATAATATTGTTTTGAAATATATGATTTGGAATGATTCATAGTAACTCTATGAATAATGGAGAAATAAAGATAAAATTTATTTAAAAAAAGAAAAATTATAAATTATTTGTCGATCTCGAGATTCGAACAGAAGACAGCAAAATGCAATGACACACACTGCCGATCTAGCCACCAATACGTGTACCTCGAGAGCTTCTGAAGGGTCAAAGATTCTCATTGCGACTCGGCAAAAAGTTTTAAGTATTGTGTAAATCTGGTTTTAAAAACACAATGCTAAGAATATTAATTGATTCTGCGCATGTGCGCGAACTAGACTCTTAAAATTCCAATAAAATATAGAAATATTTTAAATTTATAATATTGTTTTGAAATATATGATTTGGAATGATTCATAGTAACTCTATGAATAATGGAGAAATAAAGATAAAATTTATTTAAAAAAAAGAAAAATTATAAATTATTTGTCGATCTCGAGATTCGAACTGAAGACCAGCAAAATACAATGACACCCCCTGCCGATCTAGCCACCAAGACTCGGACCTCGAGAGCTTCTGAAGGGTCAAAGATTCTCATTACGACTCGGCAATAAGTTTTAAGTATTGTGTAAATCTGGTTTTAAAAGCACAATGCTAAGAATATTAATAGATTCTGCGCAAGTGCGGGAACTTGACTCTTAAAATTCCGATAAAATATAGAAATATTTTAAATTTATAATATTGTTTTGAAATATATGATTTGGAATGATTCATAGTAACTCTATGAATAATGGAGAAATAAAGATAAAATTTATTTAAAAAAAAGAAAAATTATAAATTATTTGTCGATCTCGAGATTCGAACAGAAGACAGCAAAATACAATGACACACCCTGCCGATCTAGCCACAAAGACGCGTGCCTCGAGAGCTTCTGAAGTGTCACGACTCGGATAAGTTTTAAGTATTGTGTAAATCTGGTTTTAAAAGCACAATGCTAAGAATATTAATTGATTCTGCGCATGTGCGTGAACTAGACTCTTAAAATTCCAATAAAATATGGAAATATTTTAAATTTATAATATTGTTTTGAAATATATGATTTGGAATGATTCATAGTAACTCTATGAATAATGGAGAAATAAAGATAAAATTTATTTAAAAAAAAGAAAAATTATAAATTATTTGTCGATCTCGTGATTCGAACAGAAGACAGCAAAATACAATGACACACCCTGCCGATCTGGCCACCAAGACGCGTACCTCGAGAGCTTCTGAAGGGTCAAAGATTCTCATTACGACTCGGATAAGTTTTAAGTATTGGGTAAATCTGGTTTTAAAAGCACAATGCTAAAAATATTAATTGATTCTGCGCATGTGCGCGAACTTGACTCTTAAAATTCCAAAAAAATATAGAAGTATTTTAAATTTATAATATTGTTTTGAAATATATGATTTGGAATTATTCATAGTAACTCTATGAATAATAGAGAAATAAAAATAAAATTTATTTAAAAAAAACAAAAGTTATAAATTATTTGTCGATCTCGAGATTCGAACTGAAGACCAGCAAAATACAATGACACACCCTGCCGATATAGCCACCAAGACTCGGACCTCGAGAGCTTCTGAAGGGTCAAAGATTCTCATTACGACTCGGCAAAAAGTTTTAAGTATTGTGTAAATCTGGTTTTAAAAGCACAATGCTAAGAATATTAATAGATTCTGCGCATGTGCGGGAACTTGACTCTTAAAATTCCGATAAAATATAGAAATATTTTAAATTTATAATATTGTTTTGAAATATATGATTTGGAATGATTCATAGTAACTCTATGAATAATGGAGAAATAAAGATAAAATTTATTTAAAAAAAAGAAAAATTATAAATTATTTGTCGATCTCGAGATTCGAACAGAAGACCAGCAAAATACAATGACACACCCTGCCGATCTAGCCACCAAGACTCGGACCTCGAGAGCTTCTGAAGGGTCAAAGATTCTCATTACGACTCGGCAATAAGTTTTAAGTATTGTGTAAATCTGGTTTTAAAAGCACAATGCTAAGAATATTAATAGATTCTGCGCATGTGCGGGAACTTGACTCTTAAAATTCCGATAAAATATAGAAATATTTTAAATTTATAATATTGTTTTGAAATATATGATTTGGAATGATTCATAGTAACTCTATGAATAATGGAAAAATAAAGATAAAATTTATTTAAAAAAAAGAAAAATTATAAATTATTTGTCGATCTCGAGATTCGAACAGAAGACCATCAAAATTGAATGACACACACTGCCGATCTAGCCACCAAAACGTGCACCTCGAGAGCTTCTGAAGGGTCAAAGATTCTCATTGCGACTCGGCAAAAAGTTTTAAGTATTGTGTAAATCTGGTTTTAAAAGCACAATGCTAAGAATATTAATAGATTCTGCGCAATTGCGGGAACTTGACTCTTAAAATTCCAATAAAATATAGAAATATTTTAAATTTATAATATTGTTTTGAAATATATGATTTGGAATGATTCATAGTAACTCTATGAATAATGGAGAAATAAAGATAAAATTTATTTAAAAAAAAGAAAAATTATAAATTATTTGTCGATCTCGAGATTCGAACAGAAGACAGCAAAATGCAATGACACACACTGCCGATCTAGCCACCAATACGTGTACCTCGAGAGCTTCTGAAGGGTCAAAGATTCTCATTGCGACTCGGCAAAAAGTTTTAAGTATTGTGTAAATCTGGTTTTAAAAGCACAATGCTAAGAATATTAATTGATTCTGCGCATGTGCGCGAACTAGACTCCTAAAATTCCAATAAAATATAGAAATATTTTAAATTTATAATATTGTTTTGAAATATATGATTTGGAATGATTCATAGTAACTCTATGAATAATGGAGAAATAAAGATAAAATTTATTTAAAAAAAAGAAAAATTATAAATTATTTGTCGATCTCGAGATTCGAACTGAAGACCAGCAAAATACAATGACACACCCTGCCGATCTAGCCACCAAGACTCGGACCGCGAGAGCTTCTGAAGGGTCAAAGATTCTCATTACGACTCGGCAATAAGTTTTAAGTATTGTGTAAATCTGGTTTTAAAAGCACAATGCTAAGAATATTAATAGATTCTGCGCAAGTGCGGGAACTTGACTCTTAAAATTCCGATAAAATATAGAAATATTTTAAATTTATAATATTGTTTTGAAATATATGATTTGGAATGATTCATAGTAACTCTAAGAATAATGGAGAAATAAAGATAAAATTTATTTAAAAAAAAGAAAAATTATAAATTATTTGTCGATCTCGAGATTCGAACAGAAGACAGCAAAATACAATGACACACCCTGCCGATCTGGCCACCAAGACGCGTACCTCGAGAGCTTCTGAAGGGTCAAAGATTCTCATTACGACTCGGATAAGTTTTAAGTATTGGGTAAATCTGGTTTTAAAAGCACAATGCTAAAAATATTAATTGATTCTGCGCATGTGCGCGAACTTGACTCTTAAAATTCCAAAAAAATATAGAAGTATTTTAAATTTATAATATTGTTTTGAAATATATGATTTGGAATGATTCATAGTAACTCTATGAATAATGGAGAAATAAAGATAAAATTTATTTAAAAAAAAGAAAAATTATAAATTATTTGTCGATCTCGTGATTCGAACAGAAGACAGCAAAATACAATGACACACCCTGCCGATCTGGCCACCAAGACGTGTACCTCGAGAGCTTCTGAAGGGTCAAAGATTCTCATTACGACTCGGATAAGTTTTAAGTATTGTGTAAATCTGGTTTTAAAAGCACAATGCTAAGAATATTAATAGATTCTGCGCAGGTGCGGGAACTTGACTCTTAAAATTCCGATAAAATATAGAAATATTTTAAATTTATAATATTTTTTTGAAATATATGATTTGGAATGATTCATAGTAACTCTATGAATAATGGAGAAATAAAGATAAAATTTATTTAAAAAAAAGAAAAATTATAAATTATTTGTCGATCTCGAGATTCGAACAGAAGACCAGCAAAATACAATGACACACACTGCCGATCTAGCCACCAAAACGCGTACCTCGAGAGCTTCTGAAGGGTCAAAGATTCTCATTACGACTCGGCAAAAAGTTTTAAGTATTGTGTAAATCTGGTTTTAAAAGCACAATGCTAAGAATATTAATAGATTCTGCGCATGTGCGGGAACTTGACTCTTAAAATTCCGATAAAATATAGAAATATTTTAAATTTATAATATTGTTTTGAAATATATGATTTGGAATGATTCATAGTAACTCTATGAATAATGGAAAAATAAAGATAAAATTTATTTAAAAAAAAGAAAAATTATAAATTATTTGTCGATCTCGAGATTCGAACAGAAGACCAGCAAAATGCAATGACACACACTGCCGATCTAGCCACCAAAACGTGTACCTCGAGAGCTTCTGAAGGGTCAAAGATTCTCATTGCGACTCGGCAAAAAGTTTTAAGTATTGTGTAAATCTGGTTTTAAAAGCACCATGCTAAGAATATTAATTGATTCTGCGCATGTGCGCGAACTAGACTCTGAAAATTCCAATAAAATATAGAAATATTTTAAATTTATAATATTGTTTTGAAATATATGATTTGGAATGATTCATAGTAACTCTATGAATAATGGAGAAATAAAGATAAAATTTATTTAAAAAAAAGAAAAATTATAAATTATTTGTCGATCTCGAGATTCGAACTGAAGACCAGCAAAATACAATGACACACCCTGCCGATCTAGCCACCAAGACTCCGACCTCGAGAGCTTCTGAAGGGTCAAAGATTCTCATTACGACTCGGCAAAAAGTTTTAAGTATTGTGTAAATCTGGTTTTAAAAGCACAATGCTAAGAATATTAATAGATTCTGCGCATGTGCGGGAACTTGACTCTTAAAATTCCGATAAAATATAGAAATATTTTAAATTTATAATATTGTTTTGAAATATATGATTTGGAATGATTCATAGTAACTCTATGAATAATGGAGAAATAAAGATAAAATTTATTTAAAAAAAAGAAAAATTATAAATTATTTGTCGATCTCGAGATTCGAACAGAAGACAGCAAAATACAATGACACACCCTGCCGATCTAGCCACCAAGACGCGTACCTCGAGAGCTTCTGAAGTGTCAAAGATTCTCATTACGACTCGGATAAGTTTTAAGTATTGTGTAAATCTGGTTTTAAAAGCACAATGCTAAGAATATTAATTGATTCTGCGCATGTGCGCGAACTAGACTCTTAAAATTCCAATAAAATATGGAAATATTTTAAATTTATAATATTGTTTTGAAATATATGATTTGGAATGATTCATAGTAACTCTATGAATAATGGAAAAATAAAGATAAAATTTATTTAAAAAAAAGAAAAATTATAAATTATTTGTCGATCTCGAGATTCGAACAGAAGACCAGCAAAATACAATGACACACACTGCCGATCTAGCCACCAAAACGCGTACCTCGAGAGCTTCTGAAGGGTCAAAGATTCTCATTACGACTCGGCAAAAAGTTTTAAGTATTGTGTAAATCTGGTTTTAAAAGCACAATGCTAAGAATATTAATAGATTCTGCGCATGTGCGGGAACTTGACTCTTAAAATTCCGATAAAATATAGAAATATTTTAAATTTATAATATTGTTTTGAAATATATGATTTGGAATGATTCATAGTAACTCTATGAATAATGGAAAAATAAAGATAAAATTTATTTAAAAAAAAGAAAAATTATAAATTATTTGTCGATCTCGAGATTCGAACAGAAGACCAGCAAAATGCAATGACACACACTGCCGATCTAGCCACCAAAACGTGTACCTCGAGAGCTTCTGAAGGGTCAAAGATTCTCATTGCGACTCGGCAAAAAGTTTTAAGTATTGTGTAAATCTGGTTTTAAAAGCACCATGCTAAGAATATTAATTGATTCTGCGCATGTGCGCGAACTAGACTCTGAAAATTCCAATAAAATATAGAAATATTTTAAATTTATAATATTGTTTTGAAATATATGATTTGGAATGATTCATAGTAACTCTATGAATAATGGAGAAATAAAGATAAAATTTATTTAAAAAAAAGAAAAATTATAAATTATTTGTCGATCTCGAGATTCGAACTGAAGACCAGCAAAATACAATGACACACCCTGCCGATCTAGCCACCAAGACTCCGACCTCGAGAGCTTCTGAAGGGTCAAAGATTCTCATTACGACTCGGCAAAAAGTTTTAAGTATTGTGTAAATCTGGTTTTAAAAGCACAATGCTAAGAATATTAATAGATTCTGCGCATGTGCGGGAACTTGACTCTTAAAATTCCGATAAAATATAGAAATATTTTAAATTTATAATATTGTTTTGAAATATATGATTTGGAATGATTCATAGTAACTCTATGAATAATGGAGAAATAAAGATAAAATTTATTTAAAAAAAAGAAAAATTATAAATTATTTGTCGATCTCGAGATTCGAACAGAAGACAGCAAAATACAATGACACACCCTGCCGATCTAGCCACCAAGACGCGTACCTCGAGAGCTTCTGAAGTGTGAAAGATTCTCATTACGACTCGGATAAGTTTTAAGTATTGTGTAAATCTGGTTTTAAAAGCACAATGCTAAGAATATTAATTGATTCTGCGCATGTGCGCGAACTAGACTCTTAAAATTCCAATAAAATATGGAAATATTTTAAATTTATAATATTGTTTTGAAATATATGATTTGGAATGATTCATAGTAACTCTATGAATAATGGAAAAATAAAGATAAAATTTATTTAAAAAAAAGAAAAATTATAAATTATTTGTCGATCTCGAGATTCGAACAGAAGACCATCAAAATTGAATGACACACACTGCCGATCTAGCCACCAAAACGTGCACCTCGAGAGCTTCTGAAGGGTCAAAGATTCTCATTGCGACTCGGATAAGTTTTAAGTATTGTGTAAATCTGGTTTTAAAAGCACAATGCTAAGAATATTAATAGATTCTGCGCAGGTGCGGGAACTTGACTCTTAAAATTCCGATAAAATATAGAAATATTTTAAATTTATAATATTTTTTTGAAATATATGATTTGGAATGATTCATAGTAACTCTATGAATAATGGAGAAATAAAGATAAAATTTATTTAAAAAAAAGAAAAATTATAAATTATTTGTCGATCTCGAGATTCGAACAGAAGACCAGCAAAATACAATGACACACACTGCCGATCTAGCCACCAAAACGCGTACCTCGAGAGCTTCTGAAGGGTCAAAGATTCTCATTACGACTCGGCAAAAAGTTTTAAGTATTGTGTAAATCTGGTTTTAAAAGCACAATGCTAAGAATATTAATAGATTCTGCGCATGTGCGGGAACTTGACTCTTAAAATTCCGATAAAATATAGAAATATTTTAAATTTATAATATTGTTTTGAAATATATGATTTGGAATGATTCATAGTAACTCTATGAATAATGGAAAAATAAAGATAAAATTTATTTAAAAAAAAGAAAAATTATAAATTATTTGTCGATCTCGAGATTCGAACAGAAGACCAGCAAAATGCAATGACACACACTGCCGATCTAGCCACCAAAACGTGTACCTCGAGAGCTTCTGAAGGGTCAAAGATTCTCATTGCGACTCGGCAAAAAGTTTTAAGTATTGTGTAAATCTGGTTTTAAAAGCACCATGCTAAGAATATTAATTGATTCTGCGCATGTGCGCGAACTAGACTCTGAAAATTCCAATAAAATATAGAAATATTTTAAATTTATAATATTGTTTTGAAATATATGATTTGGAATGATTCATAGTAACTCTATGAATAATGGAGAAATAAAGATAAAATTTATTTAAAAAAAAGAAAAATTATAAATTATTTGTCGATCTCGAGATTCGAACTGAAGACCAGCAAAATACAATGACACACCCTGCCGATCTAGCCACCAAGACTCCGACCTCGAGAGCTTCTGAAGGGTCAAAGATTCTCATTACGACTCGGCAAAAAGTTTTAAGTATTGTGTAAATCTGGTTTTAAAAGCACAATGCTAAGAATATTAATAGATTCTGCGCATGTGCGGGAACTTGACTCTTAAAATTCCGATAAAATATAGAAATATTTTAAATTTATAATATTGTTTTGAAATATATGATTTGGAATGATTCATAGTAACTCTATGAATAATGGAGAAATAAAGATAAAATTTATTTAAAAAAAAGAAAAATTATAAATTATTTGTCGATCTCGAGATTCGAACAGAAGACAGCAAAATACAATGACACACCCTGCCGATCTAGCCACCAAGACGCGTACCTCGAGAGCTTCTGAAGTGTCAAAGATTCTCATTACGACTCGGATAAGTTTTAAGTATTGTGTAAATCTGGTTTTAAAAGCACAATGCTAAGAATATTAATTGATTCTGCGCATGTGCGCGAACTAGACTCTTAAAATTCCAATAAAATATGGAAATATTTTAAATTTATAATATTGTTTTGAAATATATGATTTGGAATGATTCATAGTAACTCTATGAATAATGGAAAAATAAAGATAAAATTTATTTAAAAAAAAGAAAAATTATAAATTATTTGTCGATCTCGAGATTCGAACAGAAGACCATCAAAATTGAATGACACACACTGCCGATCTAGCCACCAAAACGTGCACCTCGAGAGCTTCTGAAGGGTCAAAGATTCTCATTGCGACTCGGCAAAAAGTTTTAAGTATTGTGTAAATCTGGTTTTAAAAGCACAATGCTAAGAATATTAATAGATTCTGCGCAATTGCGGGAACTTGACTCTTAAAATTCCGATAAAATATAGAAATATTTTAAATTTATAATATTGTTTTGAAATATATGATTTGGAATGATTCATAGTAACTCTATGAATAATGGAAAAATAAAGATAAAATTTATTTAAAAAAAAGAAAAATTATAAATTATTTGTCGATCTCGAGATTTGAACAGAAGACTAGCAAAATACAATGACACACCCTGCCGATCTGGCCACCAAGACGCGTACCTCGAGAGCTTCTGAAGGGTCAAAGATTCTCATTACGACTCGGCAAAAAGTTTTAAGTATTGTGTAAATCTGGTTTTAAAAGCACAATGCTAAGAATATTAATTGATTCTGCGCATGTGCGCGAACTAGACTCTTAAAATTCCAATAAAATATGGAAATATTTTAAATTTATAATATTGTTTTGAAATATATGATTTGGAATGATTCATAGTAACTCTATGAATAATGGAAAAATAAAGATAAAATTTATTTAAAAAAAAGAAAAATTATAAATTATTTGTCGATCTCGAGATTCGAACAGAAGACTAGCAAAATGCAATGACACACACTGCCGATCTAGCCACCAAAACGTGTACCTCGAGAGCTTCTGAAGGGTCAAAGATTCTCATTGCGACTCGGCAAAAAGTTTTAAGTATTGTGTAAATCTGGTTTTAAAAGCACAATGCTAAGAATATTAATTGATTCTGCGCATGTGCGCGAACTAGACTCTTAAAATTCCAATAAAATATAGAAATATTTTAAATTTATAATATTGTTTTGAAATATATGATTTGGAATGATTCATAGTAACTCTATGAATAATGGAGAAATAAAGATAAAATTTATTTAAAAAAAAGAAAAATTATAAATTATTTGTCGATCTCGAGATTCGAACTGAAGACCAGCAAAATACAATGACACACCCTGCCGATCTAGCCACCAAGACTCGGACCTCGAGAGCTTCTGAAGGGTCAAAGATTCTCATTACGACTCGGCAATAAGTTTTAAGTATTGTGTAAATCTGGTTTTAAAAGCACAATGCTAAGAATATTTATAGATTCTGCGCAAGTGCGGGAACTTGACTCTTAAAATTCCGATAAAATATAGAAATATTTTAAATTTATAATATTGTTTTGAAATATATGATTTGGAATGATTCATAGTAACTCTATGAATAATGGAGAAATAAAGATAAAATTTATTTAAAAAAAAGAAAAATTATAAATTATTTGTCGATCTCGAGATTCGAACAGAAGACAGCAAAATACAATGACACACCCTGCCGATCTAGCCACAAAGACGCGTGCCTCGAGAGCTTCTGAAGTGTCAAAGATTCTCATTACGACTCGGATAAGTTTTAAGTATTGTGTAAATCTGGTTTTAAAAGCACAATGCTAAGAATATTAATTTATTCTGCGCATGTGCGCGAACTAGACTCTTAAAATTCCAATAAAATATGGAAATATTTTAAATTTATAATATTGTTTTGAAATATATGATTTGGAATGATTCATAGTAACTCTATGAATAATGGAGAAATAAAGATAAAATTTATTTAAAAAAAAGAAAAATTATAAATTATTTGTCGATCTCGTGATTCGAACAGAAGACAGCAAAATACAATGACACACCCTGCCGATCTGGCCACCAAGACGCGTACCTCGAGAGCTTCTGAAGGGTCAAAGATTCTCATTACGACTCGGATAAGTTTTAAGTATTGGGTAAATCTGGTTTTAAAAGCACAATGCTAAAAATATTAATTGATTCTGCGCATGTGCGCGAACTAGACTCTGAAAATTCCAATAAAATATAGAAATATTTTAAATTTATAATATTGTTTTGAAATATATGATTTGGAATGATTCATAGTAACTCTATGAATAATGGAGAAATAAAGATAAAATTTATTTAAAAAAAAGAAAAATTATAAATTATTTGTCGATCTCGAGATTCGAACTGAAGACCAGCAAAATACAATGACACACCCTGCCGATCTAGCCACCAAGACTCGGACCTCGAGAGCTTCTGAAGGGTCAAAGATTCTCATTACGACTCGGCAAAAAGTTTTAAGTATTGTGTAAATCTGGTTTTAAAAGCACAATGCTAAGAATATTAATACATTCTGCGCAAGTGCGGGAACTTGACTCTTAAAATTCCGATAAAATATAGAAATATTTTAAATTTATAATATTGTTTTGAAATATATGATTTGGAATGATTCATAGTAACTCTATGAATAATGGAGAAATAAAGATAAAATTTATTTAAAAAAAAGAAAAATTATAAATTATTTGTCGATCTCGAGATTCGAACAGAAGACAGCAAAATACAATAACACACCCTGCCGATCTAGCCACCAAGACGCGTACCTCGAGAGCTTCTGAAGTGTCAAAGATTCTCATTACGACTCGGATAAGTTTTAAGTATTGTGTAAATCTGGTTTTAAAAGCACAATGCTAAGAATATTAATTGATTCTGCGCATGTGCGCGAACTAGACTCTTAAAATTCCAATAAAATATGGAAATATTTTAAATTTATAATATTGTTTTGAAATATATGATTTGGAAGGATTCATAGTAACTCTATGAATAATGGAGAAATAAAGATAAAATTTATTTAAAAAAAAGAAAAATTATAAATTATTTGTCGATCTCGTGATTCGAACAGAAGACAGCAAAATACAATGACACACCCTGCCGATCTGGCCACCAAGACGCGTACCTCGAGAGCTTCTGAAGGGTCAAAGATTCTCATTACGACTCGGCAAAAAGTTTTAAGTATTGTGTAAATCTGGTTTTAAAAGCACAATGCTAAGAATATTAATTGATTCTGCGCATGTGCGCGAACTAGACTCTTAAAATTCCAATAAAATATGGAAATATTTTAAATTTATAATATTGTTTTGAAATATATGATTTGGAATGATTCATAGTAACTCTATGAATAATGGAAAAATAAAGATAAAATTTATTTAAAAAAAAGAAAAATTATAAATTATTTGTCGATCTCGAG
Organism: Argiope bruennichi; assembly: GCF_947563725.1. Taxonomy (NCBI): domain Eukaryota; kingdom Metazoa; phylum Arthropoda; class Arachnida; order Araneae; family Araneidae; genus Argiope; species Argiope bruennichi. Next base: position 2,453,026 of record NC_079156.1, read on the forward strand.
ATTCGAACAGAAGACTAGCAAAATGCAATGACACACACTGCCGATCTAGCCACCAAAACGTGTACCTCGAGAGCTTCTGAAGGGTCAAAGATTCTCATTGCGACTCGGCAAAAAGTTTTAAGTATTGTGTAAATCTGGTTTTAAAAGCACAATGCTAAGAATATTAATTGATTCTGCGCATGTGCGCGAACTAGACTCTTAAAATTCCAATAAAATATAGAAATATTTTAAATTTATAATATTGTTTTGAAATATATGATTTGGAATGATTCATAGTAACTCTATAAATAATGGAGAAATAAAGATAAAATTTATTTAAAAAAAAGAAAAATTATAAATTATTTGTCGATCTCGAGATTCGAACTGAAGACCAGCAAAATACAATGACACACCCTGCCGATCTAGCCACCAAGACTCGGACCTCGAGAGCTTCTGAAGGGTCAAAGATTCTCATTACGACTCGGCAAAAAGTTTTAAGTATTGTGTAAATCTGGTTTTAAAAGCACAATGCTAAGAATATTAATAGATTCTGCGCATGTGCGGGAACTTGACTCTTAAAATTCCGATAAAATATAGAAATATTTTAAATTTATAATATTGTTTTGAAATATATGATTTGGAATGATACATAGTAACTCTATGAATAATGGAAAAATAAAGATAAAATTTATTTAAAAAAAAGAAAAATTATAAATTATTTGTCGATCTCGAGATTCGAACAGAAGACCAGCAAAATGCAATGACACACACTGCCGATCTAGCCACCAAAACGTGTACCTCGAGAGCTTCTGAAGGGTCAAAGATTCTCATTGCGACTCGGCAAAAAGTTTTAAGTATTGCGTAAATCTGGTTTTAAAAGCACAATGCTAAGAATATTAATACATTCTGCGCAAGTGCGGGAACTTGACTCTTAAAATTCCGATAAAATATAGAAATATTTTAAATTTATAATATTGTTTTGAAATATATGATTTGGAATGATTCATAGTAACTCTATGAATAATGGAGAAATAAAGATAAAATTTATTTAAAAAAAAAGAAAAATTATAAATTATTTGTCGATCTCGAGATTCGAACAGAAGACAGCAAAATACAATGACACACCCTGCCGATCTAGCCACCAAGACGCGTACCTCGAGAGCTTCTGAAGTGTCAAAGATTCTCATTACGACTCGGCAAAAAGTTTTAAGTATTGTGTAAATCTGGTTTTAAAAGCACAATGCTAAGAATATTAATTGATTTTGCGCATGTGCGCGAACTAGACTCTTAAAATTCCAATAAAATATGGAAATATTTTAAATTTATAATATTGTTTTGAAATATATGATTTGGAATGATTCATAGTAACTCTATGAATAATGGAGAAATAAAGATAAAATTTATTTAAAAAAAAGAAAAATTATAAATTATTTGTCGATCTCGTGATTCGAACAGAAGACAGCAAAATACAATGACACACCCTGCCGATCTGGCCACCAAGACGCGTACCTCGAGAGCTTCTGAAGGGTCAAAGATTCTCATTACGACTCGGATAAGTTTTAAGTATTGTGTAAATCTGGTTTTAAAAGCACAATGCTAAGAATATTAATAGATTCTGCGCAGGTGCGGGAACTTGACTCTTAAAATTCCGATAAAATATAGAAATATTTTAAATTTATAATATTGTTTTGAAATATATGATTTGGAATGATTCATAGTAACTCTATGAATAATGGAGAAATAAAGATAAAATTTATTTAAAAAAAAGAAAAATTATAAATTATTTGTCGATCTCGAGATTCGAACAGAAGACCAGCAAAATACAATGACACACCCTGCCGATCTAGCCACCAAAACGCGTAACTCGAGAGCTTCTGAAGGGTCAAAGATTCTCATTACATCTCGGCAAAAAGTTTTAAGTATTGTGTAAATCTGGTTTTAAAAGCACAATGCTAAGAATATTTATAGATTCTGCGCAATTGCGGGAACTTGACTCTTAAAATTCCGATAAAATATAGAAATATTTTAAATTTATAATATTGTTTTGAAATATATGATTTGGAATGATTCATAGTAACCCTATGAATAATGGAGAAATAAAGATAAAATTTATTTAAAAAAAAGAAAAATTATAAATTATTTGTCGATCTCGAGATTCGAACAGAAGACAGCAAAATACAATGACACACCCTGCCGATCTAGCCACCAAGACGCGTACCTCGAGGCCTTCTGAAGGGTCAAAGATTCTCATTACGACTCGGATAAGCTTTAAGTATTGTGTAAATCTGGTTTTAAAAGCACAATGCTAAGAATATTAATTGATTCTGCGCATGTGCGTGAAATTGACTCTTAAAATTCCAATAAAATATAGAAATATTTTAAATTTATAATATTGTTTTGAAATATATGATTTGGAATGATTCATAGTAACTCTATGAATAATGGAAAAATAAAGATAAAATTTATTTAAAAAAAAGAAAAATTATAAATTATTTGTCGATCTCGAGATTCGAACAGAAGACCAGCAAAATACAGTGACACGCCCTGCCGATCTAGCCACCAAGACTCGTACCTCGAGAGCTTCTGAAGGGTCAAAGATTCTCATTACGACTCGGCAAAAAGTTTTAAGTATTGTGTAAATCTGGTTTTAAAAGCACAATGCTAAGAATATTTATAGATTCTGCGCATGTGCGGGAACTTGACTCTTAAAATTCCGATAAAATATAGAAATATTTTAAATTTATAATATTGTTTTGAAATATATGATTTGGAATGATTCATAGTAACCCTATGAATAATGGAGAAATAAAGATAAAATTTATTTAAAAAAAAGAAAAATTATAAATTATTTGTCGATCTCGAGATTCGAACAGAAGACAGCAAAATACAATGACACACCCTGCCGATCTAGCCACCAAGACGCGTACCTCGAGGGCTTCTGAAGGGTCAAAGATTCTCATTACGACTCGGATAAGCTTTAAGTATTGTGTAAATCTGGTTTTAAAAGCACAATGCTAAGAATATTAATTGATTCTGCGCATGTGCGTGAAATTGACTCTTAAAATTCCAATAAAATATAGAAATATTTTAAATTTATAATATTGTTTTGAAATATATGATTTGGAATGATTCATAGTAACTCTATGAATAATGGAAAAATAAAGATAAAATTTATTTAAAAAAAAGAAAAATTATAAATTATTTGTCGATCTCGAGATTCGAACAGAAGACCAGCAAAATACAGTGACACGCCCTGCCGATCTAGCCACCAAGACTCGTACCTCGAGAGCTTCTGAAGGGTCAAAGATTCTCATTACGACTCGGCAAAAAGTTTTAAGTATTGTGTAAATCTGGTTTTAAAAGCACAATGCTAAGAATATTTATAGATTCTGCGCATGTGCGGGAACTTGACTCTTAAAATTCCGATAAAATATAGAAATATTTTAAATTTATAATATTGTTTTGAAATATATGATTTGGAATGATTCATAGTAACTCTATGAATAATGGAAAAATAAAGATAAAATTTATTTAAAAAAAAGAAAAATTATAAATTATTTGTCGATCTCGAGATTCGAACAGAAGACCAGCAAAATACAGTAACACGCCCTGCCGATCTAGCCACCAAGACTCGTACCTCGAGAGCTTCTAAAGGGTCAAAGATTCTCATTACGACTCGGCAATAAGTTTTAAGTATTGTGTAAATCTTGTTTTAAAAGCACAATGCTAAGAATATTAATAGATTCTGCGCATGTGCGGGAACTTGACTCTTAAAATTCCGATAAAATATAGAAATATTTTAAATTTATGATATTGTTTTGAAATATATGATTTGGAATGATTCATAGTAACTCTATGAATAATGGAAAAATAAAGATAAAATTTATTTAAAAAAAAGAAAAATTATAAATTATTTGTCGATCTAGAGATGCGAACAGAAGACCAGCAAAATACAATGACACACACTGCCGATCTAGCCACCAAAACGCGTACCTCGAGAGCTTCTGAAAGGTCAAAGATTCTCATTACGACTCGGCAAAAAGTTTTAAGTATTGTGTAAATCTGGTTTTAAAAGCACAATGCTAAGAATATTAATAGATTCTGCGCAAGTGCGGGAACTTGACTCTTAAAATTCCGATAAAATATAGAAATATTTTAAATTTATATTGTTTTGAAATATATGATTTGGAATGATTCATAGTAACTCTATGAATAATGGAAAAATAAAGATAAAATTTATTTAAAAAAAAGAAAAATTATAAATTATTTGTCGATCTAGAGATTCGAACAGAAGACCATCAAAATACAATGACACACACTGCCGATCTAGCCACCAAAACGCGTACCTCGAGAGCTTCTGAAGGGTCAAAGATTCTCATTACGACTCGGCAATAAGTTTTAAGTATTGTGTAAATCTGGTTTTAAAAGCACAATGCTAAGAATATTAATAGATTCTGCGCATGTGCGCGAACTTGACTCTTAAAATTCCAATAAAATATAGAAATATTTTAAATTTATAATATTGTTTTGAAATATATGATTTGGAATGATTCATAGTAACTCTATGAATAATGGAAAAATAAAGATAAACTTTATTTAAAAAAAAGAAAAATTATAAATTATTTGTCGATCTCGAGATTCGAACAGAAGACCAGCAAAATACAATGACACGCCCTGCCGATCTAGCCACCAAGACTCGTACCTCGAGAGCTTCTGAAGGGTCAAAGATTCTCATTACGACTCGGCAAAAAGTTTTAAGTATTGTGTAAATCTGGTTTTAAAAGCACAATGCTAAGAATATTTATAGATTCTGCGCATGTGCGGGAACTTGACTCTTAAAATTCCGATAAAATATAGAAATATTTTAAATTTATAATATTGTTTTGAAATATATGATTTGGAATGATTCATAGTAACCCTATGAATAATGGAGAAATAAAGATAAAATTTATTTAAAAAAAAGAAAAATTATAAATTATTTGTCGATCTCGAGATTCGAACAGAAGACAGCAAAATACAATGACACACCCTGCCGATCTAGCCACCAAGACGCGTACCTCGAGGGCTTCTGAAGGGTCAAAGATTCTCATTACGACTCGGATAAGCTTTAAGTATTGTGTAAATCTGGTTTTAAAAGCACAATGCTAAGAATATTAATTGATTCTGCGCATGTGCGTGAAATTGACTCTTAAAATTCCAATAAAATATAGAAATATTTTAAATTTATAATATTGTTTTGAAATATATGATTTGGAATGATTCATAGTAACTCTATGAATAATGGAAAAATAAAGATAAAATTTATTTAAAAAAAAGAAAAATTATAAATTATTTGTCGATCTCGAGATTCGAACAGAAGACCAGCAAAATACAGTGACACGCCCTGCCGATCTAGCCACCAAGACTCGTACCTCGAGAGCTTCTGAAGGGTCAAAGATTCTCATTACGACTCGGCAAAAAGTTTTAAGTATTGTGTAAATCTGGTTTTAAAAGCACAATGCTAAGAATATTTATAGATTCTGCGCATGTGCGGGAACTTGACTCTTAAAATTCCGATAAAATATAGAAATATTTTAAATTTATAATATTGTTTTGAAATATATGATTTGGAATGATTCATAGTAACTCTATGAATAATGGAAAAATAAAGATAAAATTTATTTAAAAAAAAGAAAAATTATAAATTATTTGTCGATCTCGAGATTCGAACAGAAGACCAGCAAAATACAGTAACACGCCCTGCCGATCTAGCCACCAAGACTCGTACCTCGAGAGCTTCTAAAGGGTCAAAGATTCTCATTACGACTCGGCAATAAGTTTTAAGTATTGTGTAAATCTTGTTTTAAAAGCACAATGCTAAGAATATTAATAGATTCTGCGCATGTGCGGGAACTTGACTCTTAAAATTCCGATAAAATATAGAAATATTTTAAATTTATGATATTGTTTTGAAATATATGATTTGGAATGATTCATAGTAACTCTATGAATAATGGAAAAATAAAGATAAAATTTATTTAAAAAAAAGAAAAATTATAAATTATTTGTCGATCTAGAGATGCGAACAGAAGACCAGCAAAATACAATGACACACACTGCCGATCTAGCCACCAAAACGCGTACCTCGAGAGCTTCTGAAAGGTCAAAGATTCTCATTACGACTCGGCAAAAAGTTTTAAGTATTGTGTAAATCTGGTTTTAAAAGCACAATGCTAAGAATATTAATAGATTCTGCGCAAGTGCGGGAACTTGACTCTTAAAATTCCGATAAAATATAGAAATATTTTAAATTTATATTGTTTTGAAATATATGATTTGGAATGATTCATAGTAACTCTATGAATAATGGAAAAATAAAGATAAAATTTATTTAAAAAAAAGAAAAATTATAAATTATTTGTCGATCTAGAGATTCGAACAGAAGACCATCAAAATACAATGACACACACTGCCGATCTAGCCACCAAAACGCGTACCTCGAGAGCTTCTGAAGGGTCAAAGATTCTCATTACGACTCGGCAATAAGTTTTAAGTATTGTGTAAATCTGGTTTTAAAAGCACAATGCTAAGAATATTAATAGATTCTGCGCATGTGCGCGAACTTGACTCTTAAAATTCCAATAAAATATAGAAATATTTTAAATTTATAATATTGTTTTGAAATATATGATTTGGAATGATTCATAGTAACTCTATGAATAATGGAAAAATAAAGATAAACTTTATTTAAAAAAAAGAAAAATTATAAATTATTTGTCGATCTAGAGATGCGAACAGAAGACCAGCAAAATACAATGACACACACTGCCGATCTAGCCAATAAAACGCGTACCTCGAGAGCTTCTGAAAGGTCAAAGATTCTCATTACGACTCGGCAAAAAGTTTTAAGTATTGTGTAAATCTGGTTTTAAAAGCACAATGCTAAGAATATTAATAGATTCTGCGCAAGTGCGGGAACTTGACTCTTAAAATTCCGATAAAATATAGAAATATTTTAAATTTATGATATTGTTTTGAAATATATGATTTGGAATGATTCATAGTAACTCTATGAATAATGGAAAAATAAAGATAAAATTTATTTAAAAAAAAGAAAAATTATAAATTATTTGTCGATCTAGAGATTCGAACAGAAGACCAGCAAAATACAATGACACACCCTGCCGATCTAGCCACCAAGACTCGTACCTCGAGAGCTTCTGAAGGGTCAAAGATTCTCATTACGACTCGGCAAAAAGTTTTAAGTATTGTGTAAATCTGGTTTTAAAAGCACAATGCTAAGAATATTAATAGATTCTGCGCAAGTGCGGGAACTTGACTCTTAAAATTCCGATAAAATATAGAAATATTTTAAATTTATGATATTGTTTTGAAATATATGATTTGGAATGATTCATAGTAACTCTATGAATAATGGAAAAATAAAGATAAAATTTATTTAAAAAAAAGAAAAATTATAAATTATTTGTCGATCTAGAGATTCGAACAGAAGACCAGCAAAATACAATGACACACACTGCCGATCTAGCCACCAAAACGCGTACCTCGAGAGCTTCTGAAGGGTCAAAGATTCTCATTACGACTCGGCAATAAGTTTTAAGTATTGTGTAAATCTGGTTTTAAAAGCACAATGCTAAGAATATTAATAGATTCTGCGCATGTGCGCGAACTTGACTCTTAAAATTCCAATAAAATATAGAAATATTTTAAATTTATAATATTGTTTTGAAATATATGATTTGGAATGATTCATAGTAACTCTATGAATAATGGAAAAATAAAGATAAAATTTATTTAAAAAAAAAGAAAAATTATAAATTATTTGTCGATCTAGAGATGCGAACAGAAGACCAGCAAAATACAATGACACACACTGCCGATCTAGCCAATAAAACGCGTACCTCGAGAGCTTCTGAAAGGTCAAAGATTCTCATTACGACTCGGCAAAAAGTTTTAAGTATTGTGTAAATCTGGTTTTAAAAGCACAATGCTAAGAATATTAATAGATTCTGCGCAAGTGCGGGAACTTGACTCTTAAAATTCCGATAAAATATAGAAATATTTTAAATTTATGATATTGTTTTGAAATATATGATTTGGAATGATTCATAGTAACTCTATGAATAATGGAAAAATAAAGATAAAATTTATTTAAAAAAAAGAAAAATTATAAATTATTTGTCGATCTAGAGATTCGAACAGAAGACCAGCAAAATACAATGACACACCCTGCCGATCTAGCCACCAAGACTCGTACCTCGAGAGCTTCTGAAGGGTCAAAGATTCTCATTACGACTCGGCAAAAAGTTTTAAGTATTGTGTAAATCTGGTTTTAAAAGCACAATGCTAAGAATATTAATAGATTCTGCGCAAGTGCGGGAACTTGACTCTTAAAATTCCGATAAAATATAGAAATATTTTAAATTTATGATATTGTTTTGAAATATATGATTTGGAATGATTCATAGTAACTCTATGAATAATGGAAAAATAAAGATAAAATTTATTTAAAAAAAAGAAAAATTATAAATTATTTGTCGATCTAGAGATTCGAACAGAAGACCAGCAAAATACAATGACACACACTGCCGATCTAGCCACCAAAACGCGTACCTCGAGAGCTTCTGAAGGGTCAAAGATTCTCATTACGACTCGGCAATAAGTTTTAAGTATTGTGTAAATCTGGTTTTAAAAGCACAATGCTAAGAATATTAATAGATTCTGCGCATGTGCGCGAACTTGACTCTTAAAATTCCAATAAAATATAGAAATATTTTAAATTTTTAATATTGTTTTGAAATATATGATTTGGAATGATTCATAGTAACTCTATGAATAATGGAAAAATAAAGATAAAATTTATTTAAAAAAAAGAAAAATTATAAATTATTTGTCGATCTAGAGATTCGAACAGAAGACCAGCAAAATACAATGACACACCCTGCCGATCTAGCCACCAAGACTCGTACCTCGAGAGCTTCTAAAGGGTCAAAGATTCTCATTACGACTCGGCAATAAGTTTTAAGTATTGTGTAAATCTGGTTTTAAAAGCACAATGCTAAGAATATTAATAGATTCTGCGCATGTGCGGGAACTTGACTCTTAAAATTCCGATAAAATATAGAAATATTTTAAATTTATAATATTGTTTTGAAATATATGATTTGGAATGATTCGTAGTAACTCTATGAATAATGGAAAAATAAAGATAAAATTTATTTAAAAAAAAGAAAAATTATAAATTATTTGTCGATCTAGAGATTCGAACAGAAGACCAGCAAAATACAATGACACACCCTGCCGATCTAGCCACCAAGACTCGTACCTCGAGAGCTTCTGAAGGGTCAAAGATTCTCATTACGACTCGGCAAAAAGTTTTAAGTATTGTGTAAATCTGGTTTTAAAAGCACAATGCTAAGAATATTAATAGATTCTGCGCAAGTGCGGGAACTTGACTCTTAAAATTCCGATAAAATATAGAAATATTTTAAATTTATGATATTGTTTTGAAATATATGATTTGGAATGATTCATAGTAACTCTATGAATAATGGAAAAATAAAGATAAAATTTATTTAAAAAAAAGAAAAATTATAAATTATTTGTCGATCTAGAGATTCGAACAGAAGACCAGCAAAATACAATGACACACACTGCCGATCTAGCCACCAAAACGCGTACCTCGAGAGCTTCTGAAGGGTCAAAGATTCTCATTACGACTCGGCAATAAGTTTTAAGTATTGTGTAAATCTGGTTTTAAAAGCACAATGCTAAGAATATTAATAGATTCTGCGCATGTGCGCGAACTTGACTCTTAAAATTCCAATAAAATATAGAAATATTTTAAATTTATAATATTGTTTTGAAATATATGATTTGGAATGATTCATAGTAACTCTATGAATAATGGAAAAATAAAGATAAAATTTATTTAAAAAAAAGAAAAATTATAAATTATTTGTCGATCTAGAGATTCGAACAGAAGACCAGCAAAATACAATGACACACCCTGCCGATCTAGCCACCAAGACTCGTACCTCGAGAGCTTCTAAAGGGTCAAAGATTCTCATTACGACTCGGCAATAAGTTTTAAGTATTGTGTAAATCTGGTTTTAAAAGCACAATGCTAAGAATATTAATAGATTCTGCGCATGTGCGGGAACTTGACTCTTAAAATTCCGATAAAATATAGAAATATTTTAAATTTATAATATTGTTTTGAAATATATGATTTGGAATGATTCGTAGTAACTCTATGAATAATGGAAAAATAAAGATAAAATTTATTTAAAAAAAAGAAAAATTATAAATTATTTGTCGATCTCGAGATTCGAACAGAAGACCAGCAAAATACAGTGACACACCCTGCCGATCTAGCCACCAAGACTCGTACCTCGAGAGCTTCTGAAGGGTCAAAGATTCTCATTACGACTCGGCAATAAGTTTTAAGTATTGTGTAAATCTTGTTTTAAAAGCACAATGCTAAGAATATTAATAGATTCTGCGCATGTGCGGGAACTTGACTCTTAAAATTCCGATAAAATATAGAAATATTTTAAATTTATGATATTGTTTTGAAATATATGATTTGGAATGATTCATAGTAACTCTATGAATAATGGAAAAATAAAGATAAAATTTATTTAAAAAAAAGAAAAATTATAAATTATTTGTCGATCTCGAGATTCGAACAGAAGACCAGCAAAATACAGTGACACACCCTGCCGATCTAGCCACCAAGACTCGTACCTCGAGAGCTTCTGAAGGGTCAAAGATTCTCATTACGACTCGGCAATAAGTTTTAAGTATTGTGTAAATCTTGTTTTAAAAGCACAATGCTAAGAATATTAATAGATTCTGCGCAAGTGCGGGAACTTGACTCTTAAAATTCCGATAAAATATAGAAATATTTTAATTTTATAATATTGTTTTGAAATATATGATTTGGATTGATTCATAGTAACTCTATGAATAATGGAAAAATAAAGATAAAATTTATTTAAAAAAAAAAGAAAAATTATAAATTATTTGTCGATCTAGAGATTCGAACAGAAGACCAGCAAAATACAATGACACACACTGCCGATCTAGCCACCAAAACGCGTACCTCGAGAGCTTCTGAAGGGTCAAAGATTCTCATTACGACTCGGCAAAAAGTTTTAAGTATTGTGTAAATCTGGTTTTAAAAGCACAATGCTAAGAATATTAATAGATTCTGCGCAAGTTCGGGAACTTGACTCTTAAAATTCCGATAAAATATAGAAATATTTTAAATTTATAATATTGTTTTGAAATATATGATTTGGAATGATTCATAGTAACTCTATGAATAATGGAGAAATAAAGATAAAATTTATTTTAAAAAAAGAAAAATTATAAATTATTTGTCGATCTCGAGATTCGAACAGAAGACCAGCAAAATACAATGACACACCCTGCCGATCTAGCCACCAAGACTCGTACCTCGAGAGCTTCTGAAGGGTCAAAGATTCTCATTAGGACTCGGCAATAAGTTTTAAGTATTGTGTAAATCTGGTTTTAAAAGCACAATGCTAAGAATATTAATAGATTCTGCGCAAGTTCGGGAACTTGACTCTTAAAATTCCGATAAAATATAGAAATATTTTAAATTTATAATATTGTTTTGAAATATATGATTTGGAATGATTCATAGTAACTCTATGAATAATGGAGAAATAAAGATAAAATTTATTTAAAAAAAAGAAAAATTATAAATTATTTGTCGATCTCGAGATTCGAACAGAAGACAGCAAAATACAATGACACACCCTGCCGATCTAGCCACCAAGACGCGTACCTCGAGAGCTTCTGAAGGGTCAAAGATTCTCATTACGACTCGGATAAGTTTTAAGTATTGTGTAAATCTGGTTTTAAAAGCACAATGCTAAGAATATTAATTGATTCTGCGCATGTGCGCGAAATTGACTCTTAAAATTCCAATAAAATATAGAAATATTTTAAATTTATAATATTGTTTTGAAATATATGATTTGGAATGATTCATAGTAACTCTATGAATAATGGAGAAATAAAGATAAAATTTATTAAAAAAAAAGAATAATTATAAAATCTTTGTTGATCTCGAGATTCAAACAGAAGACCAGCAAAATACAATGACACACCATGCCGATCTAGCCACCAAGACTCGTACCTCGAGAGCTTCTGAAGGGTCAAAGATTCTCATTACGACTCGGCAAAAAGTTTTAAGTATTGTGTAAATCTGGTTTTAAAAGCACAATGCTAAGAATATTAATAGATTCTGCGCAAGTGCGGGAACTTGACTCTTAAAATTCCGATAAAATATAGAAATATTTTAAATTTATAATATTGTTTTGAAATATATGATTTGGAATGATTCATAGTAACTCTATGAATAATGGAGAAATAAAGATAAAATTTATTTAAAAAAAAGAAAAATTATAAAATCTTTGTCGATCTCGAGATTCGAACAGAAGATAATCAAAATACAATGACACACCCTGCAGATCTAGCCACCAAAACGCGTACCTCGAGAGCTTCTGAAAGGTCAAAGATTCTCATTACGACTCGGCAAAAAGTTTTAAGTATTGTGTAAATCTGGTTTTAAAAGCACAATGCTAAGAATATTAATAGATTCTGCGCAAGTGCGGGAACTTGACTCTTAAAATTCCGATAAAATATAGAAATATTTTAAATTTATAATATTGTTTTGAAATATATGATTTAGAATGATTCATAGTAACTCTATGAATAATGGAAAAATAAAGATAAAATTTATTTAAAAAAAAGAAAAATTATAAATTATTTGTCGATCTCGAGATTCGAACAGAAGACCAGCAAAATACAGTGAAACACCCTGCCGATCTAGCCACCAAGACTCGTACCTCGAGAGCTTCTGAAGGGTCAAAGATTCTCATTACGACTCGGCAAAAAGTTTTAAGTATTGTGTAAATCTGGTTTTAAAAGCACAATGCTAAGAATATTAATAGATTCTGCGCAAGTGCGGGAACTTGACTCTTAAAATTCCGATAAAATATAGAAATATTTTAAATTTATAATATTGTTTTGAAATATATGATTTGGAATGATTCATAGTAACTCTATGAATAATGGAAAAATAAAGATAAAATTTATTTAAAAAAAGAAAAATTATAAATTATTTGTCGATCTCGAGATTCGAACAGAAGACAGCAAAATACAATGACACACCCTGCCGATCTAGCCACCAAGACGCGTACCTCGAGAGCTTCTGAAGGGTCAAAGATTCTCATTACGACTCGGATAAGTTTTAAGTATTGTGTAAATCTGGTTTTAAAAGCACAATGCTAAGAATATTAAATGATTCTGCGCATGTGCGCGAAATTGACTCTTAAAATTCCAATAAAATATAGAAATATTTTAAATTTATAATATTGTTTTGAAATATATGATTTGGAATGATTCATAGTAACTCTATGAATAATGGAGAAATAAAGATAAAATTTATTTAAAAAAAAGAAAAATTATAAAATCTTTGTTGATCTCGAGATTCGAACAGAAGACCAGCAAAATACAATGACACACCCTGCCTATCTAGCCACCAAGACTCGTACCTCGAGAGCTTCTGAAGGGTCAAAGATTCTCATTACGACTCGGCAATAAGTTTTAAGTATTGTGTAAATCTGGTTTTAAAAGCACAATGCTAAGAATATTAATAGATTCTGCGCATGTGCGCGAACTTGACTCTTAAAATTCCAATAAAATATAGAAATATTTTAAATTTATAATATTGTTTTGAAATATATGATTTGGAATGATTCATAGTAACTCTATGAATAATGGAGAAATAAAGATAAAATTTATTTAAAAAGAAAGAAAAATTGTAAATTATTTGTCGATCTCGAGATTCGAACAGAAGACCAGCAAGATACAATGACACACCCTGCCGATCTAGCCACCAAAACGCGTACCTTGAGAGCTTCTGAAAGGTCAAAGATTCTCATTACGACTCGGCAAAAAGTTTTAAGTATTGTGTAAATCTGGTTTTAAAAGCACAATGCTAAGAATATTAATAGATTCTGCGCAAGTGCGGGAACTTGACTCTTAAAATTCCGATAAAATATAGAAATATTTTAAATTTATAATATTGTTTTGAAATATATGATTTGGAATGATTCATAGTAACTCTATGAATAATGGAAAAATAAAGATAAAATTTATTTAAAAAAAGAAAAATTATAAATTATTTGTCGATCTCGAGATTCGAACAGAAGACCAGCAAAATACAATGACACACCCTGCCTATCTAGCCACCAAGACTCGTACCTCGAGAGCTTCTGAAGGGTCAAAGATTCTCATTACGACTCGGCAATAAGTTTTAAAAATTGTGTAAATCTGGTTTTAAAAGCACACTGCTAAGAATATTAATAGATTCTGCGCATGTGCGGGAACTTGACTCTTAAAATTCCGATAAAATATAGAAATATTTTAAATTTATGATATTGTTTTGAAATATATGATTTGGAATGATTCATAGTAACTCTATGAATAATGGAAAAATAAAGATAAAATTTATTTTAAAAAAAAAGAAAAATTATAAATTATTTGTCGATCTAGAGATTCGAACAGAAGACCAGCAAAATACAATGACACACACTGCCGATCTAGCCACCAAGACTCGTACCTCGAGAGCTTCTGAAGGGTCAAAGATTCTCATTACGACTCGGCAAAAAGTTTTAAGTATTGTGTAAATCTGGTTTTAAAAGCACAATGCTAAGAATGTTAATAGATTCTGCGCAAGTGCGGGAACTTGACTCTTAAAATTCCGATAAAATATAGAAATATTTTAAATTTATAATATTGTTTTGAAATATATGATTTGGAATGATTCATAGTAACTCTATGAATAATAGAGAAATAAAGATAAAATTTATTTAAAAAAAAGAAAAATTATAAAATCTTTGTTGATCTCGAGATTCGAACAGAAGACCAGCAAAATACAATGACACACCCTGCCTATCTTGCCACCAAGACTCGTACCTCGAGAGCTTCTGAAGGGTCAAAGATTCTCATTACGACTCGGCAAAAAGTTTTAAGTATTGTGTAAATCTGGTTTTAAAAGCACAATGCTAAGAATGTTAATAGATTCTGCGCAAGTGCGGGAACTTGACTCTTAAAATTCCGATAAAATATAGAAATATTTTAAATTTATAATATTGTTTTGAAATATATGATTTGGAATGATTCATAGTAACTCTATGAATAATAGAGAAATAAAGATAAAATTTATTTAAAAAAAAGAAAAATTATAAAATCTTTGTTGATCTCGAGATTCGAACAGAAGACCAGCAAAATACAATGACACACCCTGCCTATCTAGCCACCAAGACTCGTACCTCGAGAGCTTCTGAAGGGTCAAAGATTCTCATTACGACTCGGCAAAAAGTTTTAAGTATTGTGTAAATCTGGTTTTAAAAGCACAATGCTAAGAATGTTAATAGATTCTGCGCAAGTGCGGGAACTTGACTCTTAAAATTCCGATAAAATATAGAAATATTTTAAATTTATAATATTGTTTTGAAATATATGATTTGGAATGATTCATAGTAACTCTATGAATAATGGAAAAATAAAGATAAAATTTATTTAAAAAAAAGAAAAATTATAAATTATTTGTCGATCTCGAGATTCGAACAGAAGACCAGCAAAATACAGTGACAAACCCTGCCGATCTAGCCACCAAGACTCGTACCTCGAGAGCTTCTGAAGGGTCAAAGATTCTCATTACGACTCGGCAAAAAGTTTTAAGTATTGTGTAAATCTGGTTTTAAAAGCACAATGCTAAGAATGTTAATAGATTCTGCGCAAGTGCGGGAACTTGACTCTTAAAATTCCGATAAAATATAGAAATATTTTAAATTTATAATATTGTTTTGAAATATATGATTTGGAATGATTCATAGTAACTCTATGAATAATGGAAAAATAAAGATAAAATTTATTTAAAAAAAAGAAAAATTATAAATTATTTGTCGATCTCGAGATTCGAACAGAAGACAGCAAAATACAATGACACACCCCGCCGATCTAGCCACCAAGACACGTACCTCGAGAGCTTCTGAAGGGTCAAAGATTCTCATTACGACTCGGCAATAAGTTTTAAGTATTGTGTAAATCTTGTTTTAAAAGCACAATGCTAAGAATATTAATATATTCTGCGCATGTGCGGGAACTTGACTCTTAAAATTCCGATAAAATATAGAAATATTTTAAATTTATGATATTGTTTTGAAATATATGATTTGGAATGATTCATAGTAACTCTATGAATAATGGAAAAATAAAGGTAAAATTTATTTAAAAAAAAAGAAAAATTATAAATTATTTGTCGATCTCGAGATTCGAACAGAAGACAGCAAAATACAATGACACACCCTGCCGATCTAGCCACCAAGACGCGTACCTCGAGAGCTTCTGAAGGGTCAAAGATTCTCATTACGACTCGGATAAGTTTTAAGTATTGTGTAAATCTGGTTTTAAAAGCACAATGCTAAGAATATTAATTGATTCTGCGCATGTGCGCGAAATTGACTCTTAAAATTCCGATAAAATATAGAAATATTTTAAATTCATAATATTGTTTTGAAATATATGATTTGGAATGATTCATAGTAACTCTATGAATAATGGAAAAATAAAGATAAAATTTATTTAAAAAAAAAGAAAAATTATAAATTATTTGTCGATCTAGAGATTCGAACAGAAGACCAGCAAAATACAATGACACACACTGCCGATCTAGCCACCAAGACTCGTACCTCGAGAGCTTCTGAAGGGTCAAAGATTCTCATTACGACTCGGCAAAAAGTTTTAAGTATTGTGTAAATCTGGTTTTAAAAGCACAATGCTAAGAATGTTAATAGATTCTGCGCAAGTGCGGGAACTTGACTCTTAAAATTCCGATAAAATATAGAAATATTTTAAATTTATAATATTGTTTTGAAATATATGATTTGGAATGATTCATAGTAACTCTATGAATAATGGAAAAATAAAGATAAAATTTATTTAAAAAAAAGAAAAATTATAAATTATTTGTCGATCTCGAGATTCGAACAGAAGACCAGCAAAATACAGTGACACACCCTGCCGATATAGCCACCAAGACTCGTACCTCGAGAGCTTCTGAAGGGTCAAAGATTCTCATTACGACTCGGCAAAAAGTTTTAAGTATTGTGTAAATCTGGTTTTAAAAGCACAATGCTAAGAATGTTAATAGATTCTGCGCAAGTGCGGGAACTTGACTCTTAAAATTCCGATAAAATATAGAAATATTTTAAATTTATAATATTGTTTTGAAATATATGATTTGGAATGATTCATAGTAACTCTATGAATAATGGAAAAATAAAGATAAAATTTATTTAAAAAAAAGAAAAATTATAAATTATTTGTCGATCTCGAGATTCGAACAGAAGACAGCAAAATACAATGACACACCCCGCCGATCTAGCCACCAAGACACGTACCTCGAGAGCTTCTGAAGAGTCAAAGATTCTCATTACGACTCGGATAAGTTTTAAGTATTGTGTAAATCTGGTTTTAAAAGCACAATGCTAAGAATATTAATAGATTCTGCGCATGTGCGCGAAATTGACTCTTAAAATTCCAATAAAATATAGAAATATTTTAAATTTATAATATTGTTTTGAAATATATGATTTGGAATGATTCATAGTAACTCTATGAATAATGGAGAAATAAAGATAAAATTTATTTAAAAAAAAAGAAAAATTTTAAATTATTTGTCGATCTCGAGATTCGAACAGAAGACCAGCAAAATACAGTGACACACCCTGCCGATCTAGCCACCAAGACTCGTACCTCGAGAGCTTCTGAAGGGTCAAAGATTCTCATTACGACTCGGCAATAAGTTTTAAGTATTGTGTAAATCTTGTTTTAAAAGCACAATGCTAAGAATATTAATAGATTCTGCGCATGTGCGGGAACTTGACTCTTAAAATTCCGATAAAATATAGAAATATTTTAAATTTATGATATTGTTTTGAAATATATGATTTGGAATGATTCATAGTAACTCTATGAATAATGGAAAAATAAAGATAAAATTTATTTAAAAAAAAGAAAAATTATAAATTATTTGTCGATCTCGAGATTCGAACAGAAGACAGCAAAATACAATGACACACCCCGCCGATCTAGCCACCAAGACACGTACCTCGAGAGCTTCTGAAGGGTCAAAGATTCTCATTACGACTCGGATAAGTTTTAAGTATTGTGTAAATCTGGTTTTAAAAGCACAATGCTAAGAATATTAATAGATTCTGCGCATGTGCGCGAAATTGACTCTTAAAATTCCAATAAAATATAGAAATATTTTAAATTTATAATATTGTTTTGAAATATATGATTTGGAATGATTCATAGTAACTCTATGAATAATGGAGAAATAAAGATAAAATTTATTTAAAAAAAAAGAAAAATTTTAAATTATTTGTCGATCTCGAGATTCGAACAGAAGACCAGCAAAATACAGTGACACACCCTGCCGATCTAGCCACCAAGACTCGTACCTCGAGAGCTTCTGAAGGGTCAAAGATTCTCATTACGACTCGGCAATAAGTTTTAAGTATTGTGTAAATCTTGTTTTAAAAGCACAATGCTAAGAATATTAATAGATTCTGCGCATGTGCGGGAACTTGACTCTTAAAATTCCGATAAAATATAGAAATATTTTAAATTTATGATATTGTTTTGAAATATATGATTTGGAATGATTCATAGTAACTCTATGAATAATGGAAAAATAAAGATAAAATTTATTTAAAAAAAAGAAAAATTATAAATTATTTGTCGATCTCGAGATTCGAACAGAAGACAGCAAAATACAATGACACACCCTGCCGATCTAGCCACCAAGACGCGTACCTCGAGAGCTTCTGAAGGGTCAAAGATTCTCATTACGACTCGGATAAGTTTTAAGTATTGTGTAAATCTGGTTTTAAAAGCACAATGCTAAGAATATTAATTGATTCTGCGCATGTGCGCGAAATTGACTCTTAAAATTCCGATAAAATATAGAAATATTTTAAATTCATAATATTGTTTTGAAATATATGATTTGGAATGATTCATAGTAACTCTATGAATAATGGAGAAATAAAGATAAAATTTATTTAAAAAAAAGAAAAATTATAAAATCTTTGTTGATCTCGAGATTCGAACAGAAGACCAGCAAAATACAATGACACACCCTGCCTATCTAGCCACCAAGACTCGTACCTCGAGAGCTTCTGAAGGGTCAAAGATTCTCATTACGACTCGGCAATAAGTTTTAAGTATTGTGTAAATCTGGTTTTAAAAGCACAATGCTAAGAATATTAATAGATTCTGCGCATGTGCGGGAACTTGACTCTTAAAATTCCGATAAAATATAGAAATATTTTAAATTTATGATATTGTTTTGAAATATATGATTTGGAATGATTCATAGTAACTCTATGAATAATGGAAAAATAAAGATAAAATTTATTTAAAAAAAAGAAAAATTATAAATTATTTGTCGATCTAGAGATTCGAACAGAAGACCAGCAAAATACAATGACACACACTGCCGATCTAGCCACCAAGACGCGTACCTCGAGAGCTTCTGAAGGGTCAAAGATTCTCATTACGACTCGGCAATAAGTTTTAAGTATTGTGTAAATCTGGTTTTAAAAGCACAATGCTAAGAATATTAACCCATCGAGCGGCGGCTGTCCAGCTTAAGAATGTTCTTAAAACGGCCGCAGTCAAAATAAAGGTTGAACACAATTTACTAGAAAAGAAATTGGCAGAACGTTCCTAAACCGGCCTGGTATGTTTTTGCTTTCCCCTGACCATTAACAACAGGGGGTAAACTTTCCCGCGTCTCGACCATCGCCACCCCCTAAACACCGGGGATTTTGAATAGGACTGACTGATCAATCAAGTAATAAATCTGTCGACGCAGGGCAATTGCCATGCGGTTTTTCAACTAAGAAGTTGGTTTTCGCTCTGAGAACTAAGAACTTCTCTTTTAATCTGCAATGTTTGCAGAAAATAGAATTTGTTCAAAAATAAATTTTAAAAAAAATCCGCAGTATGATTTTATAAATTTTTATTAGTAATAGAAAAATTTGTTTAATAAATTATTTAAAAGGAATTATCATTCATCAAATTGCATTACGAATATAATACATTCTTTTTACTGACATTCAGTGAATTTTACTTAAGTTTTTTCTAATTTTTAGTTGTAAGCCTTTTACTCGCATATTTGGTATTCGAAATGAAAATAGCATGATTTATAGCTCCCTGATTGAAATAAATTATAAAAAATTATTATTAATTTAAAAATACTACATTCATTTCGGATATAAATCTGTTATAATCTGTTATTGAAAATTATAAATAAAAATTTATAAAAAATTTTTGTTTATTTTTTGATTTTTGTTTTTCATTTCATTTTTTTAAGTTTTGAAAAATAATAAAACAATCTTTTGTCAATATATAGTAGGTGAATATTTTAATGATAATATGTTGATGAAAATATTATTAACTTGAATATTTTTGACTAATTATCTTATTTTGAAATAATTAAAAAATAAGTTGAAATAATAAATTTTTAAAGTTAATTTTAATGCTAAAATAAGAAAACAGTGTATCCATTTACTCACGAGGCTTATATCTGATAAAAATCATCATTTCATTCATATTTTTAATAAGTGAATATTTTGAATGTCAATTTCTTATATCATTCCTAATTTTGTCACAAATCTTGGTAAAAATGACTTATAGTCAGTGCAGAAATATTTTCATAAATCCAAGCATTTCTCTGGCGTTAAATATTGCGAAGAATCTTTCTTTCATCTAACTCCATCAATGAAATCAAAATTTTAACTGTACCCATATTATTAAGTTACAACATTATGATTTTTTATGAAAATTCGTAAATTATCTCGTAGATAATTTACGAAAAATGAGACTTAGCTGCATGTGTCCAACAGTTAAGAATTACCCTTTCAGACTCTTGCTTCCATGCTCTTCATTTCTGAACAATTCAAACGAATTTCACTGACAATATTTATAAGGTATTTCGCTGCATGTGAATTTCAAAAGGTAGATGCACAATAAAATAAATGAAAAACAATCTAGAGTAAGTAATCATAACTTCAATAACGTTTAAAACCAGTGAGTGAAAATTAAGGTTTTTATTTCATTGCAACAATAAAAATACTTGCTACAAATTTTGGCACACTCATTAAAATAAAACAAATTATAGATATTAATGAATCTGTAATTATTTTATTATTTTACCAGTTCCTTATTTTTCCAGTTTGTGCAAGAAGGGCAGAAATTCTTCATTTAAATGATCTTATCCTCCGGTCACAAAAATTGGATGGGAGAAAATTTGCTTAACAATGACATTACATATTAAGAAGGTTGTGCTAAATCAGAAATAATATATATATATAAGTTATTTTATATTTTTAAGAAAAATAGAGATAAGCGTGAATTGTTACATCATAGAATTAATTAGCAAAGACAGGTCGGAGAATCATGTTGGTGTGATAAAGCAGCAAGTTATTGGTGGTCTAGTCACAGATGATTCATCGTGGTCTCATGATGTTAAAATGTTCTCATAATGTTAAATGTCTCATGATGTTCTTATCATCTGTAACTACTTTTTATCAAAGCAAAAATAATATTCACAAATAGCTTTTTTAAAAATCCAAACGCTACTATTTTCGTAAATTATGAATTTTTAAAGCATAGTAAAAATTTTAATTAAAATTTTTCCGTGGTAATTCGAAGAAAAGTAAATTAACTAATTTGACATTTGTATATTAATTTATCGAATTTAAGCATATTTTACATCAATATATTTCATTATGGAAGTGAAATTAAATTGTCTTCATTGTTGCTTCTATCATTTCAACCTAATTTTTTTCCATTGTTGATATCAAGATATGATCCAACTAATTATTTAATGCTGAGTATCTTTCAGTGGTATGCTTTTGTTAAAAATTCTGTTATACTTTAGATAAAGTTCAAGTGCAGAATCAAGCATTGGTGAAACATTTTTAGCTCATTTTGAAAATTGCTATTAGGATTGCCCTTAGGAAGTGCATTAGAAATAAATTTCCTAAAGGAAGCAATTTTTCTATTGGAAACAATCTTCAGTAGTATCTGATCAATAGCCGAATTTCAACCAGAATATAAACAAATTTAGTAAGAAAACCCACTTGCATTGTATTAGTGAACAGAGAAATCGAATTTTTTATTTTATTTTTTAGTCATTACTTATTATTGAATATATTAAGAAAATACGTCTTTAAATCTTCTATGAAAAAAAAACTTTAATGGATATGAAAATCAAAATAGTAGAGCACACACTTTGTTTGACATAAAATCTAAAACTGATTAAAGAGCAAAGCTTAAAAACTTTTTTTCATAGATTATTGCCATAATACCCACGTTAACTTAATAAAAAGAACACCGCTTTCAGGAGTGATGAATTAATCTTTTGAATCCAAGACTCATAAATTTCAAGAATGGTAAAGATTAAAAGAACTACTCAAAACCTCTTTCAAGAATTAATTCTTGTCTTGCTGAATGCCTAGCAAGGGAAAATATCCTCCCTTTCAATGCAAGATTCGTATTAAAAGTACTTCTATTGTACAATCTGCCTGGCGCATGTTCTATATAACCCATTTTGAGACACTAATTTTCCTTGAATAGGCTGTTGTTCACCAGATGTAACACTTCTCTTTGTAATGTAACTTGGGCAACTTTAAGCACTAAACCTACCGACATTTTACTGCTTGATTTGATCGTAAAACTTCTTTTAACAATGCGAACAAGCCGAAAAACTACTTTCACATAGAGAAACACATGTATTTTCTTACCGAATACTAGCAATTGAAAGGAACCGAGATCCATAGATAAAAAAAGTTCTGAATCCACAGCCTTGTGATACGTTCAAACAGTTAGAAATCGTATCAGCCTTTAATGCATTTATTTAATTTCATTAAATAGTTAATGCTGTTTTATTGCAAAGCAATAATTATAATTGCACAGATACATTCATTAATTCTATTCTTCAAAGCAATATCATACACATCATCCAATTTTGAAGAATATAAATAAATGTTTTCCATTTATTAAATATATTTTCTTTCTTTCATATGCCAAACTTTTTTTAATAGTCCTTATTATTACCAAGTAATTTTTTTCATTTACGCTTTTCGCAGCCCGTCACAAGACACAACTCTTCCTCCCATTTGAATGTGCTTTGATTTTTTATAAAGATTTTAAATATATATTTATAATATAATTATATATTTTAAAGATATAATTTCTAAAAAAATATTTTTTATATTTATAAAAAAAGCGGTTTTTTTTTATAACCTTAGCCCTCTCCCCCCCCCAAAAAAAACGAAAGACAAATATGATTTGCAAAAACCAGTGAACAACGCTTGTATTTAAATAGTGAAATAAAAAATAATATTAAGCAGTATAAGAGAATAATAGTAACTACATTTATCAAGATACTTTAAATAAAAACGTCTATAAAAAAAATTAAAAACGCTTTTACTAAAAACTCATTCTAAACAGTAAAAAATAAATAATTAGATCCAAAAATTTTCAAATTTGCCTTTCATTACGTATTAAATGCTTGGCCAAAATCTATATACAAAGCTTAAACAATAGTTAAAATTACATTTATAAATAAATATTTGTCTCGCTTAATAATTGGGATGAAAATAAATTTAAAAATTTTATATAAGGATTTGTTTTTTTATATTTTACAGCATTTTAATAAAAGTATTATTAAAAGTTCAAACGTACTTTTTTGCGAACTAATCACAATCATTAACTGTTATACATGATTATGACATGTAAATATGAGGGATTCCCTACCTTTAATAAGTATAATAGTTTTCATTTGGATATTAAATTTGTGGCGAAATAATGAAATATCCAAATCAGAAATGAAGTATACAGCTCATATCACCAATCGATCCTGCAATCGCGAATTCTTACGAAAAGCGTTATTTCCCCTTTTCGGGAGTTCGTTCCCCTAATTGGAGGGACCACCCAAATTCTAACTGTCAGCGAAAACCACAAAATGACCTTAACAAGCAGATGACCCACCCCGTTTATTGCATTTAAGGGGGAAGGCATTGACGACTTTCTACGTTGGAGCCGGGTTAATAGCAGTTTGCGGAAAGCAACTTCCTACGTTCCAGCCGGGTTCAAAACAGTTTTCGGAAAGCAACTTCCTACGTTCCAGCCGGTATTCAAGAGACACGTTGGAGCGACTTTCTACGTTCCAGCCGGTTGAAGGGTTAATAGATTCTGCGCATGTGCGCGAACTTGACTCTTAAAATTCCGATAAAATATAGAAATATTTAAATTTATAATATTGTTTTGAAATATATGATTTGGAATGATTCATAGTATTTCTTTGAATAATGGAGAAATAAAGATAAAATTTATTTAAAAAAAGAAAAATTATAAATTATTTGTCGATCTCGAGATTCGAACAGAAGACTAGCAAAATACAATGACACACCCTGCCGATCTAGCCACCAAGACTCGTACCTCGAGAGCTTCTGAAGGGTCAAAGATTCTCATTACGACTCGGCAATAAGTTTTAAGTATTGTGTAAATCTTGTTTTAAAAGCACAATGCTAAGAATATTAATAGATTCTGCGCATGTGCGGGAACTTGACTCTTAAAATTCCGATAAAATATAGAAATATTTTAAATTTATGATATTGTTTTGAAATATATGATTTGGAATGATTCATAGTAACTCTATGAATAATGGAAAAATAAAGATAAAATTTATTTAAAAAAAAGAAAAATTATAAATTATTTGTCGATCTCGAGATTCGAACAGAAGACAGCAAAATACAATGACACACCCTGCCGATCTAGCCACCAAGACGCGTACCTCGAGAGCTTCTGAAGGGTCAAAGATTCTCATTACGACTCGGATAAGTTTTAAGTATTGTGTAAATCTGGTTTTAAAAGCACAATGCTAAGAATATTAATTGATTCTGCGCATGTGCGCGAAATTGACTCTTAAAATTCCGATAAAATATAGAAATATTTTAAATTCATAATATTGTTTTGAAATATATGATTTGGAATGATTCATAGTAACTCTATGAATAATGGAGAAATAAAGATAAAATTTATTTAAAAAAAAGAAAAATTATAAAATCTTTGTTGATCTCGAGATTCGAACAGAAGACCAGCAAAATACAATGACACACCCTGCCTATCTAGCCACCAAGACTCGTACCTCGAGAGCTTCTGAAGGGTCAAAGATTCTCATTACGACTCGGCAATAAGTTTTAAGTATTGTGTAAATCTGGTTTTAAAAGCACAATGCTAAGAATATTAATAGATTCTGCGCATGTGCGGGAACTTGACTCTTAAAATTCCGATAAAATATAGAAATATTTTAAATTTATGATATTGTTTTGAAATATATGATTTGGAATGATTCATAGTAACTCTATGAATAATGGAAAAATAAAGATAAAATTTATTTAAAAAAAAGAAAAATTATAAATTATTTGTCGATCTCGAGATTCGAACAGAAGACAGCAAAATACAATGACACACCCTGCCGATCTAGCCACCAAGACGCGTACCTCGAGAGCTTCTGAAGGGTCAAAGATTCTCATTACGACTCGGATAAGTTTTAAGTATTGTGTAAATCTGGTTTTAAAAGCACAATGCTAAGAATATTAATTGATTCTGCGCATGTGCGCGAAATTGACTCTTAAAATTCCGATAAAATATAGAAATATTTTAAATTCATAATATTGTTTTGAAATATATGATTTGGAATGATTCATAGTAACTCTATGAATAATGGAGAAATAAAGATAAAATTTATTTAAAAAAAAGAAAAATTATAAAATCTTTGTTGATCTCGAGATTCGAACAGAAGACCAGCAAAATACAATGACACACCCTGCCTATCTAGCCACCAAGACTCGTACCTCGAGAGCTTCTGAAGGGTCAAAGATTCTCATTACGACTCGGCAATAAGTTTTAAGTATTGTGTAAATCTGGTTTTAAAAGCACAATGCTAAGAATATTAATAGATTCTGCGCATGTGCGGGAACTTGACTCTTAAAATTCCGATAAAATATAGAAATATTTTAAATTTATGATATTGTTTTGAAATATATGATTTGGAATGATTCATAGTAACTCTATGAATAATAGAGAAATAAAGATAAAATTTATTTAAAAAAAAGAAAAATTATAAAATCTTTGTTGATCTCGAGATTCGAACAGAAGACCAGCAAAATACAATGACACACCCTGCCTATCTAGCCACCAAGACTCGTACCTCGAGAGCTTCTGAAGGGTCAAAGATTCTCATTACGACTCGGCAATAAGTTTTAAGTATTGTGTAAATCTGGTTTTAAAAGCACAATGCTAAGAATATTAATAGATTCTGCGCATGTGCGGGAACTTGACTCTTAAAATTCCGATAAAATATAGAAATATTTTAAATTTATGATATTGTTTTGAAATATATGATTTGGAATGATTCATAGTAACTCTATGAATAATGGAAAAATAAAGATAAAATTTATTTAAAAAAAAGAAAAATTATAAATTATTTGTCGATCTAGAGATTCGAACAGAAGACCAGCAAAATACAATGACACACACTGCCGATCTAGCCACCAAAACGCGTACCTCGAGAGCTTCTGAAGGGTCAAAGATTCTCATTACGACTCGGCAAAAAGTTTTAAGTATTGTGTAAATCTGGTTTTAAAAGCACAATGCTAAGAATATTAATAGATTCTGCGCAAGTGCGGGAACTTGACTCTTAAAATTCCGATAAAATATAGAAATATTTTAAATTCATAATATTGTTTTGAAATATATGATTTGGAATGATTCATAGTAACTCTATGAATAATGGAGAAATAAAGATAAAATTTATTTAAAAAAAAGAAAAATTATAAAATCTTTGTTGATCTCGAGATTCGAACAGAAGACCAGCAAAATACAATGACACACCCTGCCTATCTAGCCACCAAGACTCGTACCTCGAGAGCTTCTGAAGGGTCAAAGATTCTCATTACGACTCGGCAATAAGTTTTAAGTATTGTGTAAATCTGGTTTTAAAAGCACAATGCTAAGAATATTAATAGATTCTGCGCATGTGCGGGAACTTGACTCTTAAAATTCCGATAAAATATAGAAATATTTTAAATTTATGATATTGTTTTGAAATATATGATTTGGAATGATTCATAGTAACTCTATGAATAATAGAGAAATAAAGATAAAATTTATTTAAAAAAAAGAAAAATTATAAAATCTTTGTTGATCTCGAGATTCGAACAGAAGACCAGCAAAATACAATGACACACCCTGCCTATCTAGCCACCAAGACTCGTACCTCGAGAGCTTCTGAAGGGTCAAAGATTCTCATTACGACTCGGCAATAAGTTTTAAGTATTGTGTAAATCTGGTTTTAAAAGCACAATGCTAAGAATATTAATAGATTCTGCGCATGTGCGGGAACTTGACTCTTAAAATTCCGATAAAATATAGAAATATTTTAAATTTATGATATTGTTTTGAAATATATGATTTGGAATGATTCATAGTAACTCTATGAATAATGGAAAAATAAAGATAAAATTTATTTAAAAAAAAGAAAAATTATAAATTATTTGTCGATCTAGAGATTCGAACAGAAGACCAGCAAAATACAATGACACACACTGCCGATCTAGCCACCAAAACGCGTACCTCGAGAGCTTCTGAAGGGTCAAAGATTCTCATTACGACTCGGCAAAAAGTTTTAAGTATTGTGTAAATCTGGTTTTAAAAGCACAATGCTAAGAATATTAATAGATTCTGCGCAAGTGCGGGAACTTGACTCTTAAAATTCCGATAAAATATAGAAATATTTTAAATTTATAATATTGTTTTGAAATATATGATTTGGAATGATTCATAGTAACTCTATGAATAATGGAGAAATAAAGATAAAATTTATTTGAAAAAAAGAAAAATTATAAATTATTTGTCGATCTCGAGATTCGAACAGAAGACAGCAAAATACAATGACACACCCTGCCGATCTAGCCACCAAGACGTGTACCTCGAGAGCTTCTGAAGGGTCAAAGATTCTCATTACGACTCGGCAATAAGTTTTAAGTATTGTGTAAATCTGGTTTTAAAAGCACAATGCTAAGAATATTAACCCATCGAGCGGCGGCTGTCCAGCTTAAGAATGTTCTTAAAACGGCCGCAGTCAAAATAAAGGTTGAACACAATTTACTAGAAAAGAAATTGGCAGAACGTTCCTAAACCGGCCTGGTATGTTTTTGCTTTCCCCTGACCATTAACAACAGGGGGTAAACTTTCCCGCGTCTCGACCATCGCCACCCCCTAAACACCGGGGATTTTGAATAGGACTGACTGATCAATCAAGTAATAAATCTGTCGACGCAGGGCAATTGCCATGCGGTTTTTCAACTAAGAAGTTGGTTTTCGCTCTGAGAACTAAGAACTTCTCTTTTAATCTGCAATGTTTGCAGAAAATAGAATTTGTTCAAAAATAAATTTAAAAAAAAATCCGCAGTATGATTTTATAAATTTTTATTAGTAATAGAAAAATTTGTTTAATAAATTATTTAAAAGGAATTATCATTCATCAAATTGCATTACGAATATAATACATTCTTTTTACTGACATTCAGTGAATTTTACTTAAGTTTTTTCTAATTTTTAGTTGTAAGCCTTTTACTCGCATATTTGGTATTCGAAATGAAAATAGCATGATTTATAGCTCCCTGATTGAAATAAATTATAAAAAATTATTATTAATTTAAAAATACTACATTCATTTCGGATATAAATCTGTTATAATCTGTTATTGAAAATTATAAATAAAAATTTATAAAAATTTTTTGTTTATTTTTTGATTTTTGTTTTTCATTTCATTTTTTTAAGTTTTGAAAAATAATAAAACAATCTTTTGTCAATATATAGTAGGTGAATATTTTAATGATAATATGTTGATGAAAATATTATTAACTTGAATATTTTTGACTAATTATCTTATTTTGAAATAATTAAAAAATAAGTTGAAATAATAAATTTTTAAAGTTAATTTTAATGCTAAAATAAGAAAACAGTGTATCCATTTACTCACGAGGCTTATATCTGATAAAAATCATCATTTCATTCATATTTTTAATAAGTGAATATTTTGAATGTCAATTTCTTATATCATTCCTAATTTTGTCACAAATCTTGGTAAAAATGACTTATAGTCAGTGCAGAAATATTTTCATAAATCCAAGCATTTCTCTGGCGTTAAATATTGCGAAGAATCTTTCTTTCATCTAACTCCATCAATGAAATCAAAATTTCAACTGTACCCATATTATTAAGTTACAACATTATGATTTTTTATGAAAATTCGTAAATTATCTCGTAGATAATTTACGAAAAATGAGACTTAGCTGCATGTGTCCAACAGTTAAGAATTACCCTTTCAGACTCTTGCTTCCATGCTCTTCATTTCTGAACAATTCAAACGAATTTCACTGGCAATATTTATAAGGTATTTCGCTGCATGTGAATTTCAAAAGGTAGATGCACAATAAAATAAATGAAAAACAATCTAGAGTAAGTAATCATAACTTCAATAACGTTTAAAACCAGTGAGTGAAAATTAAGGTTTTTATTTCATTGCAACAATAAAAATACTTGCTACAAATTTTGGCACACTCATTAAAATAAAACAAATTATAGATATTAATGAATCTGTAATTATTTTATTATTTTACCAGTTCCTTATTTTTCCAGTTTGTGCAAGAAGGGCAGAAATTCTTCATTTAAATGATCTTATCCTCCGGTCACAAAAATTGGATGGGAGAAAATTTGCTTAACAATGACATTACATATTAAGAAGGTTGTGCTAAATCAGAAATAATATATATATATAAGTTATTTTATATTTTTAAGAAAAATAGAGATAAGCGTGAATTGTTACATCATAGAATTAATTAGCAAAGACAGGTCGGAGAATCATGTTGGTGTGATAAAGCAGCAAGTTATTGGTGGTCTAGTCACAGATGATTCATCGTGGTCTCATGATGTTAAAATGTTCTCATAATGTTAAATGTCTCATGATGTTCTTATCATCTGTAACTACTTTTTATCAAAGCAAAAATAATATTCACAAATAGCTTTTTAAAAATCCAAACGCTACTATTTTCGTAAATTATGAATTTTTAAAGCATAGTAAAAATTTTAATTAAAATTTTTCCGTGGTAATTCGAAGAAAAGTAAATTAACTAATTTGACATTTGTATATTAATTTATCGAATTTAAGCATATTTTACATCAATATATTTCATTATGGAAGTGAAATTAAATTGTCTTCATTGTTGCTTCTATCATTTCAACCTAATTTTTTTCCATTGTTGATATCAAGATATGATCCAACTAATTATTTAATGCTGAGTATCTTTCAGTGGTATGCTTTTGTTAAAAATTCTGTTATACTTTAGATAAAGTTCAAGTGCAGAATCAAGCATTGGTGAAACATTTTTAGCTCATTTTTGAAAATTGCTATTAGGATTGCCCTTAGGAAGTGCATTAGAAATAAATTTCCTAAAGGAAGCAATTTTTCTATTGGAAACAATCTTCAGTAGTATCTGATCAATAGCCGAATTTCAACCAGAATATAAACAAATTTAGTAAGAAAACCCACTTGCATTGTATTAGTGAACAGAGAAATCGAATTTTTTATTTTATTTTTTAGTCATTACTTATTATTGAATATATTAAGAAATACGTCTTTAAATCTTCTATGAAAAAAAAACTTTAATGGATATGAAAATCAAAAATAGTAGAGCACACACTTTGTTTGACATAAAATCTAAAACTGATTAAAGAGCAAAGCTTAAAAACTTTTTTTCATAGATTATTGCCATAATACCCACGTTAACTTAATAAAAAGAACACCGCTTTCAGGAGTGATGAATTAATCTTTTGAATCCAAGACTCATAAATTTCAAGAATGGTAAAGATTAAAAGAACTACTCAAAACCTCTTTCAAGAATTAATTCTTGTCTTGCTGAATGCCTAGCAAGGGAAAATATCCTCCCTTTCAATGCAAGATTCGTATTAAAAGTACTTCTATTGTACAATCTGCCTGGCGCATGTTCTATATAACCCATTTTGAGACACTAATTTTCCTTGAATAGGCTGTTGTTCACCAGATGTAACACTTCTCTTTGTAATGTAACTTGGGCAACTTTAAGCACTAAACCTACCGACATTTTACTGCTTGATTTGATCGTAAAACTTCTTTTAACAATGCGAACAAGCCGAAAAACTACTTTCACATAGAGAAACACATGTATTTTCTTACCGAATACTAGCAATTGAAAGGAACCGAGATCCATAGATAAAAAAAGTTCTGAATCCACAGCCTTGTGATACGTTCAAACAGTTAGAAATCGTATCAGCCTTTAATGCATTTATTTAATTTCATTAAATAGTTAATGCTGTTTTATTGCAAAGCAATAATTATAATTGCACAGATACATTCATTAATTCTATTCTTCAAAGCAATATCATACACATCATCCAATTTTGAAGAATATAAATAAATGTTTTCCATTTATTAAATATATTTTCTTTCTTTCATATGCCAAACTTTTTTTAATAGTCCTTATTATTACCAAGTAATTTTTTTCATTTACGCTTTTCGCAGCCCGTCACAAGACACAACTCTTCCTCCCATTTGAATGTGCTTTGATTTTTTTATAAAGATTTTAAATATATATTTATAATATAATTATATATTTTAAAGATATAATTTCTAAAAAAATATTTTTTATATTTATAAAAAAAGCGGTTTTTTTTATAACCTTAGCCCTCTCCCCCCCCCAAAAAAAAACGAAAGACAAATATGATTTGCAAAAACCAGTGAACAACGCTTGTATTTAAATAGTGAAATAAAAAATAATATTAAGCAGTATAAGAGAATAATAGTAACTACATTTATCAAGATACTTTAAATAAAAACGTCTATAAAAAAAATTAAAAACGCTTTTACTAAAAACTCATTCTAAACAGTAAAAAATAAATAATTAGATCCAAAAATTTTCAAATTTGCCTTTCATTACGTATTAAATGCTTGGCCAAAATCTATATACAAAGCTTAAACAATAGTTAAAATTACATTTATAAATAAATATTTGTCTCGCTTAATAATTGGGATGAAAATAAATTTAAAAATTTTATATAAGGATTTGTTTTTTTATATTTTACACCATTTTAATAAAAGTATTATTAAAAGTTCAAACGTACTTTTTTGCGAACTAATCACAATCATTAACTGTTATACATGATTATGACATGTAAATATGAGGGATTCCCTACCTTTAATAAGTATAATAGTTTTCATTTGGATATTAAATTTGTGGCGAAATAATGAAATATCCAAATCAGAAATGAAGTATACAGCTCATATCACCAATCGATCCTGCAATCGCGAATTCTTACGAAAAGCGTTATTTCCCCTTTTCGGGAGTTCGTTCCCCTAATTGGAGGGACCACCCAAATTCTAACTGTCAGCGAAAACCACAAAATGACCTTAACAAGCAGATGACCCACCCCGTTTATTGCATTTAAGGGGGAAAGCATTGACGACTTTCTACGTTGGAGCCGGGTTAATAGCAGTTTGCGGAAAGCAACTTCCTACGTTCCAGCCGGGTTCAAAACAGTTTTCGGAAAGCAACTTCCTACGTTCCAGCCGGTATTCAAGAGACACGTTGGAGCGACTTTCTACGTTCCAGCCGGTTGAAGGGTTAATAGATTCTGCGCATGTGCGCGAACTTGACTCTTAAAATTCCGATAAAATATAGAAATATTTAAATTTATAATATTGTTTTGAAATATATGATTTGGAATGATTCATAGTATTTCTTTGAATAATGGAGAAATAAAGATAAAATTTATTTAAAAAAAGAAAAATTATAAATTATTTGTCGATCTCGAGATTCGAACAGAAGACTAGCAAAATACAATGACACACCCTGCCGATCTAGCCACCAAGACTCGTACCTCGAGAGCTTCTGAAGGGTCAAAGATTCTCATTACGACTCGGCAATAAGTTTTAAGTATTGTGTAAATCTTGTTTTAAAAGCACAATGCTAAGAATATTAATAGATTCTGCGCATGTGCGGGAACTCGACTCTTAAAATTCCGATAAAATATAGAAATATTTTAAATTTATGATATTGTTTTGAAGTATATGATTTGGAATGATTCATAGTAACTCTATGAATAATGGAAAAATAAAGATACAATTTATTTAAAAAAAAGAAAAATTATAAATTATTTGTCGATCTCGAGATTCGAACAGAAGACAGCAAAATACAATGACACACCCTGCCCATCTAGCCACCAAGACGCGTACCTCGAGAGCTTCTGAAGGGTCAAAGATTCTCATTACGACTCGGATAAGTTTTAAGTATTGTGTAAATCTGGTTTTAAAAGCGCAATGCTAAGAATATTAATAGATTCTGCGCATGTGCGGGAACATGACTCTTAAAATTCTGATAAAATATAGAAATATATTAGATTTATAATATTGTTTTGAAATATATGATTTGGAATGATTCATAGTAACTCTATGAATAATAGAGAAATAAAGATAAAATTTATTTAAAAAAAAGAAAAATTATAAATTATTTGTCGATCTCGAGATTCGAACAGAAGACCAGCAAAATAAAGTGACACACCCTGCCCATCTAGCCACCAAGACTCGTACCTCGAGAGCTTCTGAAGGGTCAAAGATTCTCATTACGATTCGGCAATAAGTTTTAAGTATTGTGTAAATCTGGTTTTAAAAGCACAATGCTA
Source organism: Argiope bruennichi (assembly GCF_947563725.1). Lineage (NCBI taxonomy): Eukaryota > Metazoa > Arthropoda > Arachnida > Araneae > Araneidae > Argiope > Argiope bruennichi. The sequence goes on from NC_079156.1 coordinate 2,486,971, forward strand.
AGAATATTAATAGATTCTGCGCATGTGCGGGAACTTGACTCTTAAAATTCCGATAAAATATAGAAATATTTTAAATTTATAATATTGTTTTGAAATATATGATTTGGAATGATTCATAGAAACTCTATGAATAATGGAGAAATAAAGATGATAAAATTTATTTAAAAAAAAGAAAAATTATAAATTATTTGTCGATCTCGAGATTCGAAGAGAAGACCAGCAAAATACAATGACACACCCTGCAGATCTAGCCACCAAGACTCCTACCTCGAGAGCTTCTGAAGGGTCAAAGATTCTCATTACGACTCGGCAATAAGTTTTAAGTATTGTGTAAATCTTGTTTTAAAAGCACAATGCTAAGAATATTAATAGATTCTGCGCATGTTCGGGAACTCGACTCTTAAAATTCCGATAAAATATAGAAATATTTTAAATTTATGATATTGTTTTGAAGTATATGATTTGGAATGATTCATAGGAACTCTATGAATAATGGAAAAATAAAGATAAAATTTATTTAAAAAAAAGAAAAATTATAAATTATTTGTCGATCTCGAGATTCGAACAGAAGACAGCAAAATACAATGACACACCCTGCCCATCTAGCCACCAAGACGCGTACCTCGAGAGCTTCTGAAGAGTCAAAGATTCTCATTACGACTCGGATAAGTTTTAAGTATTGTGTAAATCTGGTTTTAAAAGCGCAATGCTAAGAATATTAATAGATTCTGCTCATGTGCGGGAACATGACTCTTAAAATTCCGATAAAATATAGAAATATATTAGATTTATAATATTGTTTTGAAATATATGATTTGGAATGATTCATAGTAACTCTATGAATAATAGAGAAATAAAAATAAAATTTATTTAAAAAAAAGAAAAATTATTAATTATTTGTCGATCTCGAGATTCGAACGGAAGACCAGGAAAATACAATGACACACCCTGCCGATCTAGCCACCAAGACTCGTACCTCGAGAGCTTCTGAAGGGTCAAAGATTCTCATTACGACTCGGCAATAAGTTTTAAGTATTGTGTAAATCTGGTTTTAAAAGCACAATGCTAAGAATATTAATAGATTCAGCGGATGTGCGCGAAATTGACTCTTAAAATTCCAATAAAATATAGAAATATTTTAAATTTATAATATTGTTTTGAAATATATGATTTGGAATGATTCATAGTAACGCTATGAATAATGGAGAAATAAAGATAAAATTTATTTTAAAAAAAGAAAAATTATAAAATCTTTGTCGATCTCGAGATTCGAACAGAAGACCAGCAAAATACAATGACACACCCTGCCGATCTAGCCACCAAGACTCGTACCTCGAGAGCTTCTAAAGGGTCAAAGATTCTCATTACGACTCGGCAATAAGTTTTAAGTATTGTGTAAATCTGGTTTTAAAAGCACAATGCTAAGAATATTAATATATTCTGCGCATGTGCGGGAACTTGACTCTTAAAATTCCGATAAAATATAGAAATATTTTAAATTTATAATATTGTTTTGAAATATAGGATTTGGAATGATTCATAGTAACTCTATGAATAATGGAGAAATAAAGATAAAATTTATTTAAAAAAAAGAAAAATTATAAAATCTTTGTTGATCTCGAGATTCGAACAGAAGACCAGCAAAATACAATGACACACCCTGCCAATCTAGCCACCAAGACTCGTACCTCGAGAGCTTCTGAAGGGTAAAAGATTCTCATTACGACTTGGCAATAAGTTTTAAGTATTGTGTAAATCTGGTTTTAAAAGCACAATGCTAAGAATATTAATAGATTCTGCGCATGTGCGCGAACTTGACTCTTAAAATTCCTATAAAATATAGAAATATTTTAAATTTATAATATTGTTTTGAAATATATGATTTGGAATGATTCATAGTAACGCTATGAATAATGGAAAAATAAAGATAAAATTTATTTAAAAAAAAGAAAAATTATAAATTATTTGTCGATCTCGAGATTCGAACAGAAGACCAGCAAAATACAATGACACACCCTGCCGATCTAGCCACCAAGACTCGTACCTCGAGAGCTTCTGAAGGGTCAAAGATTCTCATTACGACTCGGCAATAAGTTTTAAGTATTGTGTAAATCTGGTTTTAAAAGCACAATGCTAAGAATATTAATAGATTCTGCGCATGTTCGGGAACTTGACTCTTAAAATTCCGATAAAATATAGAAATATTTTAAATTTATAATATTGTTTTGAAATATATGATTTGGAATGATTCATAGTAACTCTATGAATAATGGAAAAATAAAGATAAAATTTATTTAAAAAAAAGAAAAATTATAAATTATTGGTCGATCTCGAGATTCGAACAGAAGACAGCAAAATACAATGACACACCCTGCCGATCTAGCCACCAAGACGCGTACCTCGAGAGCTTCTGAAGGGTCAAAGATTCTCATTACGACTCGGATAAGTTTTAAGTATTGTGTAAATCTGGTTTTAAAAGCACAATGCTAAGAATATTAATTGACTCTGCGCATGTGCGCGAAATTGACTCTTAAAATTCCAATAAAATATAGAAATATTTTAAATTTATAATATTGTTTTGAAATATATGATTTGGAATGATTCATAGTAACTCTATGAATAATGGAGAAATAAAGATAAAATTTATTTAAAGAAAAGAAAAATTATAAAATCTTTGTCGATCTCGAGATTCGAACAGAAGACCAGCAAAATACAATGACACACCCTGCCGATCTAGCCACCAAGACGCGTACCTCGAGAGCTTCTGAAGGGTCAAAGATTCTCATTACAACTCGGATAAGTTTTAAGTATTGTGTAAATCTGGTTTTAAAAGCACAATGCTAAGAATATTAATTGATTCTGCGCATGTGCGCGAAATTGACTCTTAAAATTCCGATAAAATATAGAAATATTTTAAATTTATAATATTGTTTTGAAATATATGATTTGGAATGATTCATAGTAACTCTATGAAACATGGAAAAATAAAGATAAAATTTATTTAAAAAAAAGAAAAATTATAAATTATTTGTCGATCTCGAGATTCGAACAGAAGACAGCAAAATACAATGACACACCCTGCCGATCTAGCCACCAAGACGCGTACCTCGAGAGCTTCTGAAGGGTCAAAGATTCTCATTACGACTCGGATAAGTTTTAAGTATTGTGTAAATCTGGTTTTAAAAGCACAATGCTAAGAATATTAATTGATTCTGCGCATGTGCGCGAAATTGACTCTTAAAATTCCAATAAAATATAGAAATATTTTAAATTTATAATATTGTTTTGAAATATATGATTTGGAATGATTCATAGTAACTCTATGAATAATGGAGAAATAAAGATAAAATTTATTTAAAAAAAAGAAAAATTATAAAATCTTTGTCGATCTCGAGATTCGAACAGAAGACCAGCAAAATACAATGACACACCCTGCCGATCTAGCCACCAAGACGCGTACCTCGAGAGCTTCTGAAGGGTCAAAGATTCTCATTACGACTCGGCAATAAGTTTTAAGTATTGTGTAAATCTGGTTTTAAAAGCACAATGCTAAGAATATTAATAGATTCTGCGCATGTTCGGGAACTTGACTCTTAAAATTCCGATAAAATATAGAAATATTTTAAATTTATAATATTGTTTTGAAATATATGATTTGGAATGATTCATAGTAACTCTATGAATAATGGAAAAATAAAGATAAAATTTATTTAAAAAAAAGAAAAATTATAAATTATTGGTCGATCTCGAGATTCGAACAGAAGACAGCAAAATACAATGACACACCCTGCCGATCTAGCCACCAAGACGCGTACCTCGAGAGCTTCTGAAGGGTCAAAGATTCTCATTACGACTCGGATAATTTTTAAGTATTGTGTAAATCTGGTTTTAAAAGCACAATGCTAAGAATATTACTTGATTCTGCGCATGTGCGCGAAATTGACTCTTAAAATTCCAATAAAATATAGAAATATTTTAAATTTATAATATTGTTTTGAAATATATGATTTGGAATGATTCATAGTAACGCTATGAATAATGGAAAAATAAAGATAAAATTTATTTAAAAAAAAGAAAAATTATAAATTATTTGTCGATCTCGAGATTCGAACAGAAGACCAGCAAAATACAATGACACCCCCTGCCGATCTAGCCACCAAGACTCGTACCTCGAGAGCTTCTGAAGGGTCAAAGATTCTCATTACGACTCGGCAATAAGTTTTAAGTATTGTGTAAATCTGGTTTTAAAAGCACAATGCTAAGAATATTAATAGATTCTGCGCATGTTCGGGAACTTGACTCTTAAAATTCCGATAAAATATAGAAATATTTTAAATTTATAATATTGTTTTGAAATATATGATTTGGAATGATTCATAGTAACTCTATGAATAATGGAAAAATAAAGATAAAATTTATTTAAAAAAAAGAAAAATTATAAATTATTGGTCGATCTCGAGATTCGAACAGAAGACAGCAAAATACAATGACACTCCCTGCCGATCTAGCCACCAAGACTCGTAAATCGAGAGCTTCTGAAGGGTCAAAGATTCTCATTACGACTCGGCAATAAGTTTTAAGTATTGTGTAAATCTGGTTTTTAAAGCACAATGCTAAGAATATTAATTGATTCTGCGCATGTGCGGGAACTTGACTCTTAAAATTCCGATAAAATATAGAAATATTTTAAATTTATAATATTGTTTTGAAATATATGATTTGGAATGATTCATAGTAACTCTATAAATAATGGAGAAATAAAGATAAAATTTATTTAAAAAAAGAAAAATTATAAATTATTTTTCGATCTCGAGATTCGAACAGAAGGCCAGCAAAATACAATGACACACCCTGCCGATCTAGCCACCAAGACTCGTACCTCGAGAGCTTCTGAAGGGTCAAAGATTCTCATTACGACTCGGATAAGTTTTAAGTATTGTGTAAATCTGGTTTTAAAAGCACAATGCTAAGAATATTAATTGATTCTGCGCATGTGCGCGAAATTGACTCTTAAAATTCCAATAAAATATAGAAATATTTTAAATTTATAATATTGTTTTGAAATATATGATTTGGAATGATTCATAGTAACTCTTTGAATAATGGAGAAATAAAGATAAAATTTATTTAAAGAAAAGAAAAATTATAAAATCTTTGTCGATCTCGAGATTCGAACAGAAGACCAGCAAAATACAATGACACACCCTGCCGATCTAGCCACCAAGACGCGTACCTCGAGAGCTTCTGAAGGGTCAAAGATTCTCATTACAACTCGGATAAGTTTTAAGTATTGTGTAAATCTGGTTTTAAAAGCACAATGCTAAGAATATTAATTGATTCTGCGCATGTGCGCGAAATTGACTCTTAAAATTCCGATAAAATATAGAAATATTTTAAATTTATAATATTGTTTTGAAATATATGATTTGGAATGATTCATAGTAACTCTATGAATAATGGAAGAATAAAGATAAAATTTATTTAAAAAAAAGAAAAATTATAAATTATTTGTCGATCTCGAGATTCGAACAGAAGACAGCAAAATACAATGACACACCCTGCCGATCTAGCCACCAAGACGCGTACCTCGAGAGCTTCTGAAGGGTCAAAGATTCTCATTACGACTCGGATAAGTTTTAAGTATTGTGTAAATCTGGTTTTAAAAGCACAATGCTAAGAATATTAATTGATTCTGCGCATGTGCGCGAAATTGACTCTTAAAATTCCAATAAAATATAGAAATATTTTAAATTTATAATATTGTTTTGAAATATATGATTTGGAATGATTCATAGTAACGCTATGAATAATGGAAAAATAAAGATAAAATTTATTTAAAAAAAAGAAAAATTATAAATTATTTGTCGATCTCGAGATTCGAACAGAAGACCAGCAAAATACAATGACACCCCCTGCCGATCTAGCCACCAAGACTCGTACCTCGAGAGCTTCTGAAGGGTCAAAGATTCTCATTACGACTCGGCAATAAGTTTTAAGTATTGTGTAAATCTGGTTTTAAAAGCACAATGCTAAGAATATTAATAGATTCTGCGCATGTTCGGGAACTTGACTCTTAAAATTCCGATAAAATATAGAAATATTTTAAATTTATAATATTGTTTTGAAATATATGATTTGGAATGATTCATAGTAACTCTATGAATAATGGAAAAATAAAGATAAAATTTATTTAAAAAAAAGAAAAATTATAAATTATTGGTCGATCTCGAGATTCGAACAGAAGACAGCAAAATACAATGACACTCCCTGCCGATCTAGCCACCAAGACTCGTAAATCGAGAGCTTCTGAAGGGTCAAAGATTCTCATTACGACTCGGCAATAAGTTTTAAGTATTGTGTAAATCTGGTTTTTAAAGCACAATGCTAAGAATATTAATTGATTCTGCGCATGTGCGGGAACTTGACTCTTAAAATTCCGATAAAATATAGAAATATTTTAAATTTATAATATTGTTTTGAAATATATGATTTGGAATGATTCATAGTAACTCTATAAATAATGGAGAAATAAAGATAAAATTTATTTAAAAAAAGAAAAATTATAAATTATTTTTCGATCTCGAGATTCGAACAGAAGGCCAGCAAAATACAATGACACACCCTGCCGATCTAGCCACCAAGACTCGTACCTCGAGAGCTTCTGAAGGGTCAAAGATTCTCATTACGACTCGGCAATAAGTTTTAAGTATTGTGTAAATCTGGTTTTAAAAGCACAATGCTAAGAATATTAATAGATTCTGCGCATGTGCGGGAACTTGACTCGTAAAATTCCGATAAAATATAGAAATATTTTAAATTTATAATATTGTTTTGAAATATATGATTTGGAATGATTCATAGAAACTCTATGAATAATGGAGAAATAAAGATAAAATTTATTTAAAAAAAAGAAAAATTATAAATTTTTTGTCGATCTCGAGATTCGAAGAGAAGACCAGCAAAATACAATGACACACCCTGCCGATCTAGCCACCAAGACTCGTACCTCGAGAGCTTCTGAAGGGTCAAAGATTCTCATTACGACTCGGCAATAAGTTTTAAGTATTGTGTAAATCTTGTTTTAAAAGCGCAATGCTAAGAATATTTATAGATTCTGCGCATGTGCGGGAACTTGACTCTTAAAATTCCGATAAAATATAGAAATATATTAGATTTATAATATTGTTTTGAAATATATTGTTTGGAATGATTCATAGTAACTCTATGAATAATGGAAAAATAAAGATAAAATTTATTTAAAAAAAAGAAAAATTATAAATTATTTGTCGATCTCGAGATTCGAACAGAAGACAGCAAAATACAATGACACACCCTGCCGATCTAGCCACCAAGACGCGTACCTCGAGGGCTTCTGAAGGGTCAAAGATTCTCATTACGACTCGGATAAGTTTTAAGTATTGTGTAAATCTGGTTTTAAAAGCACAATGCTAAGAATATTAATTGATTCTGCGCATGTGCGCGAAATTGACTCTTAAAATTCCAATAAAATATAGAAATATTTTAAATTTATAATATTGTTTTGAAATATATGATTTGGAATGATTCATAGTAACGCTATGAATAATGGAAAAATAAAGATAAAATTTATTTAAAAAAAAGAAAAATTATAAATTATTTGTCGATCTCGAGATTCGAACAGAAGACCAGCAAAATACAATGACACACCCTGCCGATCTAGCCACCAAGACTCGTAAATTGGGAGCTTCTGAAGGGTCAAAGATTCTCATTACGACTCGGCAATAAGTTTTAAGTATTGTGTAAATCTGGTTTTTAAAGCACAATGCTAAGAATATTAATTGATTCTGCGCATGTGCGGGAACTTGACTCTTAAAATTCCGATAAAATATAGAAATATATTAGATTTATAATATTGTTTTGAAATATATGATTTGGAAGGATTCATAGTAACTCTATGAATAATAGAGAAATAAAGATAAAATTTATTTAAAAAAAAGAAAAATTATAAATTATTTGTCGATCTCGAGATTCGAACAGAAGACCAGCAAAATATGATGACACACCCTGCCGATCTAGCCACCAAGACTCGTACCTCGAGAGCTTCTGAAGGGTCAAAGATTCTCATTACGACTCGGCAATAAGTTTTAAGTATTGTGTAAATCTGGTTTTAAAAGCACAATGCTAAGAATATTAATAGATTCTGCGCATATGCGCGAACTTGACTCTTAAAATTCCGATAAAATATAGAAATATTTTAAATTTATAATATTGTTTTGAAATATATGATTTGGAATGATTCATAGTAACTCTATGAATAATGGAGAAATAAAGATAAAATTTATTTTTAAAAAAAAATTATAAATTATTTGTCGATCTCGAGATTCAAACAGAAGACCAGCAAAATAAAGTGACACACATTGCCGATCTAGCCACCAAGACTCGTACCTCGAGAGCTTCTGAAGGGTCAAAGATTCTCATTACGACTCGGCAATAAGTTTTAAGTATTGTGTAAATCTGGTTTTAAAAGCACAATGCTAAGAATATTAATAGATTCTGCGCATATGCGGGAACTTGACTCTTAAAATTCCGATAAAATATAGAAATATTTTAAATTTATAATATTGTTTTGAAATATATGATTTGGAATGATTCATAGTAACTCTATGAATAATGGAAAAATAAAGATAAAATTTATTTAAAAAAAAGAAAAATTATAAATTATTGATCGATCTCGAGATTCGAACAGAAGACAGCAAAATACAATGACACTCCCTGCCGATCTAGCCACCAAGACTCGTACCTCGAGAGCTTCTGAAGGGTCAAAGATTCTCATTACGACTCGGCAATAAGTTTTAAGTATTGTGTAAATCTGGTTTTAAAAGCACAATGCTAAGAATATTAATTGATTCTGCGCATGTGCGGGAACTTGACTCTTAAAATTCCGATAAAATATAGAAATATTTTAAATTTATAATATTGTTTTGAAATATATGATTTGGAATGATTCATAGTAACTCTTTGAATAATGGGGAAATAAAGATAAAATTTATTTAAAAAAAAGAAAAATTATAAATTATTGGTCGATCTCGAGATTCGAACAGAAGACAGCAAAATACAATGACACTCCCTGCCGATCTAGCCACCAAGACTCGTACCTCGAGAGCTTCTGAAGAGTCAAAGATTCTCATTACGACTCGGCAATAAGTTTTAAGTATTGTGTAAATCTGGTTTTAAAAGCACAATGCTAAGAATATTAATAGATTCTGCGCATGTGCGGGATTCACTCTTAAAATTCCGATAAAATATAGAAATATTTTAAATTTATAATATTGTTTTGAAATATATGATTTGGAATGATTCATAGAAACTCTATGAATAATGGAGAAATAAAGATAAAAATTATTTAAAAAAAAGAAAAATTATAAATTATTTGTCGATCTCGAGATTCGAACAGAAGAACAGCAAAATACAATGACACACCCTGCCGATCTAGCCACCAAGACTCGTACCTCGAGAGCTTCTGAAGTGTCAAAGATTCTCATTACGACTCGGCAATAAGTTTTAAGTATTGTGTAAATCTGGTTTTAAAAGCACAATGCTAAGAATATTAATTGATTCTGCGCATGTGCGCGAACTTGACTCTTAAAATTCCAATAAAATATAGAAATATATTAAATTTATAATATTGTTTTGAAATATATGATTTGGAATGATTCATAGTAACTCTATGAATAATGGAAAAATAAAGATAAAATTTATTTAAAAAAAAGAAAAATTATAAATTATTGGTCGATCTCGAGATTCGAACAGAAGACAGCAAAATACAATGACACTCCCTGCCGATCTAGCCACCAAGACTCGTAAATCGGGAGCTTCTGAAGGGTCAAAGATTCTCATTACGACTCGGCAATAAGTTTTAAGTATTGTGTAAATCTGGTTTTTAAAGCACAATGCTAAGAATATTAATTGATTCTGCGCATGTGCGGGAACTTGACTCTTAAAATTCCGATAAAATATAGAAATATATTAGATTTATAATATTGTTTTGAAATATATGATTTGGAAGGATTCATAGTAACTCTATGAATAATAGAGAAATAAAGATAAAATTTATTTAAAAAAAAGAAAAATTATAAATTATTTGTCGATCTCGAGATTCGAACAGAAGACCAGCAAAATATGATGACACACCGTGCCGATCTAGCCACCAAGACTCGTACCTCGAGAGCTTCTGAAGGGTCAAAGATTCTCATTACGACTCGGCAATAAGTTTTAAGTATTGTGTAAATCTGGTTTTAAAAGCACAATGCTAAGAATATTAATAGATTCTGCGCATATGCGCGAACTTGACTCTTAAAATTCCGATAAAATATAGAAATATTTTAAATTTATAATATTGTTTTGAAATATATGATTTGGAATGATTCATAGTAACTCTATGAATAATGGAGAAATAAAGATAAAATTTATTTTAAAAAAAAATTATAAATTATTTGTCGATCTCGAGATTCAAACAGAAGACCAGCAAAATAAAGTGACACACATTGCCGATCTAGCCACCAAGACTCGTACCTCGAGAGCTTCTGAAGGGTCAAAGATTCTCATTACGACTCGGCAATAAGTTTTAAGTATTGTGTAAATCTGGTTTTAAAAGCACAATGCTAAGAATATTAATTGATTCTGCGCATGTGCGGGAACTTGACTCTTAAAATTCCGATAAAATATAGAAATATTTTAAATTTATAATATTGTTTTGAAATATATGATTTGGAATGATTCATAGTAACTCTTTGAATAATGGGGAAATAAAGATAAAATTTATTTAAAAAAAAGAAAAATTATAAATTATTTGTCGATCTCGAGATTCGAACAGAAGACCAGCAAAATACAATGACACACCCTGCCGATCTAGCCACCAAGACTCGTACCTCGTGAGCTTCTGAAGGGTCAAAGATTCTCATTACGACTCGGCAATAAGTTTTAAGTATTGTGTAAATCTGGTTTTAAAAGCACAATGCTAAGAATATTAATAGATTCTGCGCATGTGCGGGATTCACTCTTAAAATTCCGATAAAATATAGAAATATTTTAAATTTATAATATTGTTTTGAAATATATGATTTGGAATGATTCATAGAAACTCTATGAATAATGGAGAAATAAAGATAAAAATTATTTAAAAAAAAGAAAAATTATAAATTATTTGTCGATCTCGAGATTCGAACAGAAGAACAGCAAAATACAATGACACACCCTGCCGATCTAGCCACCAAGACTCGTACCTCGAGAGCTTCTGAAGTGTCAAAGATTCTCATTACGACTCGGCAATAAGTTTTAAGTATTGTGTAAATCTGGTTTTAAAAGCACAATGCTAAGAATATTAATTGATTCTGCGCATGTGCGCGAACTTGACTCTTAAAATTCCGATAAAATATAGAAATATTTTAAATTTATAATATTGTTTTGAAATATATGATTTGGAATGATTCATAGTAACGCTATGAATAATGGAAAAATAAAGATAAAATTTATTTAAAAAAAAGAAAAATTATAAATTATTTGTCGATCTCGAGATTCGAACAGAAGAACAGCAAAATACAATGACACACCCTGCCGATCTAGCCACCAAGACTCGTACCTCGAGAGCTTCTGAAGTGTCAAAGATTCTCATTACGACTCGGCAATAAGTTTTAAGTATTGTGTAAATCTGGTTTTAAAAGCACAATGCTAAGAATATTAATTGATTCTGCGCATGTGCGCGAACTTGACTCTTAAAATTCCAATAAAATATAGAAATATATTAAATTTATAATATTGTTTTGAAATATATGATTTGGAATGATTCATAGTAAATCTATAAATAATGGAGAAATAAAGATAAAATTTATTTAAAAAAAAGAAAAATTATAAATTATTTGTCGATCTCGAGATTCGAACAGAAGACCAGCAAAATACAATGACACACCGTGCCGATCTAGCCACCAAGACTCGTACCTCGAGAGCTGCTGAAGGGTCAAAGATTCTTTTTACGACTCGGCAATAAGTTTTAAGTATTGTGTAAATCTGGTTTTAAAAGCACAATGCTAAGAATATTAATTGATTCTGCGCATGTGCGCGAACTTGACTCTTAAAATTCCGATAAAATATAGAAATATTTTAAATTTATAATACTGTTTTGAAATATATGATTTGGAATGATTCCTAGTAACTCTATGAATAATGGAGAAATAAAGATAAAAATTATTTAAAAAAAAGAAAAATTATAAATTATTTGTCGATCTCGAGATTCGAACAGAAGACCAGCAAAATACAATGACACACCCTGCCGATCTAGCCACCAAGACTCGTACCTCGAGAGCTTCTGAAGGGTCAAAGATTCTCATTACGACTCGGCAATAAGTTTTAAGTATTGTGTAAATCTTGTTTTAAAAGCACAATGCTAAGAATATTAATTGATTCTGCGCATGTGCGCGAACTTGACTCTTAAAATTCCAATAAAATATAGAAATATATTAAATTTATAATATTGTTTTGAAATATATGATTTGGAATGATTCATAGTAACTCTATAAATAATGGAGAAATAAAGATAAAATTTATTTAAAAAAAAGAAAAATTATAAATTATTTGTCGATCTCGAGATTCGAACAGAAGACCAGCAAAATACAATGACACACCGTGCCGATCTAGCCACCAAGACTCGTACCTCGAGAGCTGCTGAAGGGTCAAAGATTCTTTTTACGACTCGGCAATAAGTTTTAAGTATTGTGTAAATCTGGTTTTAAAAGCACAATGCTAAGAATATTAATTGATTCTGCGCATGTGCGCGAACTTGACTCTTAAAATTCCGATAAAATATAGAAATATTTTAAATTTATAATACTGTTTTGAAATATATGATTTGGAATGATTCCTAGTAACTCTATGAATAATGGAGAAATAAAGATAAAAATTATTTAAAAAAAAGAAAAATTATAAATTATTTGTCGATCTCGAGATTCGAACAGAAGACCAGCAAAATACAATGACACACCCTGCCGATCTAGCCACCAAGACTCGTACCTCGAGAGCTTCTGAAGGGTCAAAGATTCTCATTATGACTCGGCAATAAGTTTTAAGTATTGTGTAAATCTGGTTTTAAAAGCACAATGCTAAGAATATTAATTGATTCTGCGCATGTGCGCGAACTTGACTCTTAAAATTCCGATAAAATATAGAAATATTTTAAATTTATAATATTGTTTTGAAATATATGATTTGGAATGATTCATAGTAACGCTATCAATAATGGAAAAATAAAGATAAAATTTATTTAAAAAAAAGAAAAATTATAAATTATTTGTCGATCTCGAGATTCGAACAGAAGACCAGCAAAATACAATGACACACCCTGCCGATCTAGCCACCAAGACTCGTACCTCGAGAGCTTCTGAAGGGTCAAAGATTCTCATTACGACTCGGCAATAAGTTTTAAGTATTGTGTAAATCTGGTTTTAAAAGCACAATGCTAAGAATATTAATAGATTCTGCGCATGTTCGGGAACTTGACTCTTAAAATTCCGTTAAAATATAGAAATATTTTAAATTTATAATATTGTTTTGAAATATATGATTTGGAATGATTCATAGTAATTCTATGAATAATGGAAAAATAAAGATAAAATTTATTTAAAAAAAAGAAAAATTATAAATTATTGGTCGATCTCGAGATTCGAACAGAAGACAGCAAAATACAATGACACTCCCTGCCGATCTAGCCACCAAGACTCGTAAATCGAGAGCTTCTGAAGGGTCAGAGATTCTCATTACGACTCGGCAATAAGTTTTAAGTATTGTGTAAATCTGGTTTTTAAAGCACAATGCTAAGAATATTAATTGATTCTGCGCATGTGCGGGAACTTGACTCTTAAAATTCCGATAAAATATAGAAATATATTAGATTTATAATATTGTTTTGAAATATATGATTTGGAAGGATTCATAGTAACTCTATGAATAATAGAGAAATAAAGATAAAATTTATTTAAAAAAAAGAAAAATTATAAATTATTTGTCGATCTCGAGATTCGAACAGAAGACCAGCAAAATATGATGACACACCCTGCCGATCTAGCTACCAAGACTCGTACCTCGAGAGCTTCTGAAGGGTCAAAGATTCTCATTACTACTCGGCAATAAGTTTTAAGTATTGTGTAAATCTGGTTTTAAAAGCACAATGCTAAGAATATTAATAGATTCTGCGCATGTGCGGGATTCACTCTTAAAATTCCGATAAAATATAGAAATATTTTAAATTTATAATATTGTTTTGAAATATATGATTTGGAATGATTCATAGAAACTCTATGAATAATGGAGAAATAAAGATAAAAATTATTTAAAAAAAAGAAAAATTATAAATTATTTGTCGATCTCGAGATTCGAACAGAAGAACAGCAAAATACAATGACACACCCTGCCGATCTAGCCACCAAGACTCGTACCTCGAGAGCTTCTGAAGTGTCAAAGATTCTCATTACGACTCGGCAATAAGTTTTAAGTATTGTGTAAATCTGGTTTTAAAAGCACAATGCTAAGAATATTAATTGATTCTGCGCATGTGCGCGAACTTGACTCTTAAAATTCCAATAAAATATAGAAATATATTAAATTTATAATATTGTTTTGAAATATATGATTTGGAATGATTCATAGTAACTCTATAAATAATGGAGAAATAAAGATAAAATTTATTTAAAAAAAAGAAAAATTATAAATTATTTGTCGATCTCGAGATTCGAACAGAAGACCAGCAAAATACAATGACACACCCTGCCGATCTAGCCACCAACACTCGTACCTCGAGAGGTTCTGAAGTGTCAAAGATTCTTATTACGACTCGGCAATAAGTTTTAAGTATTGTGTAATTCTGGTTTTAAAAGCACAATGCTAAGAATATTAATTGATTCTGCGCATGTGCGCGAACTTGACTCTTAAAATTCCGATAAAATATAGAAATATTTTAAATTTATAATATTGTTTTGAAATATATGATTTGGAATGATTCATAGTAACTATATGAATAATGGAGAAATAAAGATAAAAATTATTTTAAAAAAAGAAAAATTATAAATTATTTGTCGATCTCGAGATTCGAACAGAAGACCAGCAAAATACAATGACACACCCTGCCGATCTAGCCACCAAGACTCGTACCTCGAGAGCTGCTGAAGGGTCAAAGATTCTTATTACGACTCGGCAATAAGTTTTAAGTATTATGTAAATCTGGTTTTAAAAGCACAATGCTAAGAATATTAATTGATTCTGCGCATGTGCGCGAACTTGACTCTTAAAATTCCAATAAAATATAGAAATATATTAAATTTATAATATTGTTTTGAAATATATGATTTGGAATGATTCATAGTAACTCTAGGAATAATGGAGAAATAAAGATAAAAATTATTTTAAAAAAAGAAAAATTATAAATTATTTGTCGATCTCGAGATTCGAACAGAAGACCAGCAAAATACAATGACACACCCTGCCGATCTAGCCACCAAGACTCGTACCTCGAGAGCTGATGAAGGGTCAAAGATTCTCATTACGACTCGGCAATAAGTTTTAAGTATTGTGTAAATCTGGTTTTAAAAGCCCAATGCTAAGAATATTAATAGATTCTGCGCATGTGCGGGAACTTGACTCTTAAAATTCCGATAAAATATAGAAATATTTTAAATTTATAATATTGTTTTGAAATATATGATTTGGAATGATTCATAGTAACTCTTTGAATAATGGGGAAATAAAGATAAAATTTATTTAAAAAAAAGAAAAATTATAAATTATTTGTCGATCTCGAGAATCGAACAGAAGACCAGCAAAATACAATGACACACCCTGCCGATCTAGCCACCAATACTCGTACCTCGTGAGCTTCTGAAGGGTCAAAGATTCTCATTACGACTCGGCAATAAGTTTTAAGTATTGTGTAAATCTGGTTTTAAAAGCGCAATGCTAAGAATATTAATAGATTCTGCGCATGTGCGGGATTCACTCTTAAAATTCCGATAAAATATAGAAATATTTTAAATTTATAATATTGTTTTGAAATATATGATTTGGAATGATTCATAGAAACTCTATGAATAATGGAGAAATAAAGATAAAATTTATTTAAAAAAAAGAAAAATTATAAATTATTTGTCGATTTCGAGATTCGAAGAGAAGACCAGCAAAATACAATGACACACCCTGCCGATCTAGCCACCAAGACTCGTACCTCGAGAGCTTCTGAAGGGTCAAAGATTCTCATTACGACTCGGCAATAAGTTTTACGTATTGGGTAAATCTGGTTTTAAAAGCAAAATGCTAAGAATATTAATTGATTCTGCGCAAGTGCGCGAACTTGACTCTTAAAATTCCGATAAAATATAGAAATATATTAGATTTATAATATTGTTTTGAAATATATGATTTGGAATGATTCATAGAAACTCTATGAATAATGGAGAAATAAAGATAAAATTTATTTAAAAAAAAGAAAAATTATAAATTATTTGTCGATTTCGAGATTCGAAGAGAAGACCAGCAAAATACAATGACACACCCTGCCGATCTAGCCACCAAGACTCGTACCTCGAGAGCTTCTGAAGGGTCAAAGATTCTCATTACGACTCGGCAATAAGTTTTACGTATTGGGTAAATCTGGTTTTAAAAGCACAATGCTAAGAATATTAATTGATTCTGCGCAAGTGCGCGAACTCGACTCTTAAAATTCCGATAAAATATAGAAATATATTAGATTTATAATATTGTTTTGAAATATATGATTTGGAATGATTCATAGTAACTCTATGAATAATAGAGAAATAAAGATAAAATTTATTTAAAAAAAAAGAAAAATTATAAATTATTTGTCGATCTCGAGATTCGAACAGAAGACCAGCAAAATACAATGACACACCCTGCCGATCTAGCCACCAAGACTCGTACCTCGAGAGCTGATGAAGGGTCAAAGATTCTCATTACGACTCGGCAATAAGTTTTAAGTATTGTGTAAATCTGGTTTTAAAAGCCCAATGCTAAGAATATTAATAGATTCTGCGCATGTGCGGGAACTTGACTCTTAAAATTCCGATAAAATATAGAAATATTTTAAATTTATAATATTGTTTTGAAATATATGATTTGGAATGATTCATAGTAACTCTTTGAATAATGGGGAAATAAAGATAAAATTTATTTAAAAAAAAGAAAAATTATAAATTATTTGTCGATCTCGAGAATCGAACAGAAGACCAGCAAAATACAATGACACACCCTGCCGATCTAGCCACCAAGACTCGTACCTTGTGAGCTTCTGAAGGGTCAAAGATTCTCATTACGACTCGGCAATAAGTTTTAAGTATTGTGTAAATCTGGTTTTAAAAGCACAATGCTAAGAATATTAATAGATTCTGCGCATGTGCGGGATTCACTCTTAAAATTCCGATAAAATATAGAAATATTTTAAATTTATAATATTGTATTGAAATATATGATTTGGAATGATTCATAGAAACTCTATGAATAATGGAGAAATAAAGATAAAATTTATTTAAAAAAAAAGAAAAATTATAAATTATTTGTCGATTTCGAGATTCGAAGAGAAGACCAGCAAAATACAATGACACACCCTGCCGATCTAGCCACCAATACTCGTACCTCGTGAGCTTCTGAAGGGTCAAAGATTCTCATTACGACTCGGCAATAAGTTTTAAGTATTGTGTAAATCTGGTTTTAAAAGCACAATGCTAAGAATATTAATAGATTCTGCGCATGTGCGGGATTCACTCTTAAAATTCCGATAAAATATAGAAATATTTTAAATTTATAATATTGTTTTGAAATATATGATTTGGAATGATTCATAGAAACTCTATGAATAATGGAGAAATAAAGATAAAATTTATTTAAAAAAAAGAAAAATTATAAATTATTTGTCGATTTCGAGATTCGAAGAGAAGACCAGCAAAATACAATGACACACCCTGCCGATCTAGCCACCAAGACTCGTACCTCGAGAGCTTCTGAAGGGTCAAAGATTCTCATTACGACTCGGCAATAAGTTTTACGTATTGGGTAAATCTGGTTTTAAAAGCAAAATGCTAAGAATATTAATTGATTCTGCGCAAGTGCGCGAACTTGACTCTTAAAATTCCGATAAAATATAGAAATATATTAGATTTATAATATTGTTTTGAAATATATGATTTGGAATGATTCATAGAAACTCTATGAATAATGGAGAAATAAAGATAAAATTTATTTAAAAAAAAGAAAAATTATAAATTATTTGTCGATTTCGAGATTCGAAGAGAAGACCAGCAAAATACAATGACACACCCTGCCGATCTAGCCACCAAGACTCGTACCTCGAGAGCTTCTGAAGGGTCAAAGATTCTCATTACGACTCGGCAATAAGTTTTACGTATTGGGTAAATCTGGTTTTAAAAGCACAATGCTAAGAATATTAATTGATTCTGCGCAAGTGCGCGAACTTGACTCTTAAAATTCCGATAAAATATAGAAATATATTAGATTTATAATATTGTTTTGAAATATATGATTTGGAATGATTCATAGTAACTCTATGAATAATAGAGAAATAAAGATAAAATTTATTTAAAAAAAAGAAAAATTATAAATTATTTGTCGATCTCGAGATTCGAACTGAAGACCAGCAAAATACAATGACACACCCTGCCGATCTAGCAACCAAGACTCGGACCTCGAGAGCTTCTGAAGGGTCAAAGATTCTCATTACGACTCGTCAATAAGTTTTAAGTATTGTGTAAATCTGGTTTTAAAACCACAATGCTAAGAATATTAATAGATTCAGCGCATGTGCGGGAACTTGACTCTTAAAATTCCGATAAAATATAGAAATATTTTAAATTTATAATATTGTTTTGAAATATATGATTTGGAATGATTCATAGTAACTCTTTGAATAATGGGGAAATAAAGATAAAATTTATTTAAAAAAAAGAAAAATTATAAATTATTTGTCGATCTAGAGATTCGAACAGAAGACCAGCAAAATACAATGACACACCCTGCCGATCTAGCCACCAAGACTCGTACCTCGTGAGCTTCTGAAGGGTCAAAGATTCTCATTACGACTCGGCAATAAGTTTTAAGTATTGTGTAAATCTGGTTTTAATAGCACAATGCTAAGAATATTAATAGATTCTGCGCATGTGCAGGATTCACTCTTAAAATTCCGATAAAATATAGAAATATTTTAAATTTATAATATTGTTTTGAAATATATGATTTGGAATGATTCATAGAAACTCTATGAATAATGGAGAAATATAGATAAAATTTATTTCAAAAAAAGAAAAATTATAAATTATTTGTCGATCTCGAGATTCGAACAGAAGACCAGCAAAATAAAATGACACACCCTGCCGATCTAGCCACCAAGACTCGTACCTCGAGAGTTGCTGAAGGGTCAAAGATTCTTATTACGACTCGGCAATAAGTTTTAAGTATTATGTAAATCTGGTTTTAAAAGCACAATGCTAAGAATATTAATTGATTCTGCGCATGTGCGCGAACTTGACTCTTAAAATTCCAATAAAATATAGAAATATATTAAATTTATAATATTGTTTTGAAATATATGATTTGGAATGATTCATAGTAACTCTATGAATAATGGAGAAATAAAGATAAAAATTATTTTAAAAAAAGAAAAATTATAAATTATTTGTCGATCTCGAGATTCGAACAGAAGACCAGCAAAATACAATGACACACCGTGCCGATCTAGCCACCAAGACTCGTACCTCGAGAGCTGCTGAAGGGTCAAAGACTCTTTTTACGACTCGGCAATAAGTTTTAAGTATTGTGTAAATCTGGTTTTAAAAGCACAATGCTAAGAATATTAATTGATTCTGCGCATGTGCGCGAACTTGACTCTTAAAATTCCGATAAAATATAGAAATATTTTAAATTTATAATACTGTTTTGAAATATATGATTTGGAATGATTCCTAGTAACTCTATGAATAATGGAAAAATAAAGATAAAATTTATTTAAAAAAAAGAAAAATTATAAATTATTGGTCGATCTCGAGATTCGAACAGAAGACAGCAAAATATAATGACACTCCCTGCCGATCTAGCCACCAAGACTCGTAAATCGAGAGCTTCTGAAGGGTCAAAGATTCTCATTACGACTCGGCAATAAGTTTTAAGTATTGTGTAAATATGGTTTTAAAAGCACAATGCTAAGAATATTAATTGATTCTGCGCATGTGCGGGAACTTGACTCTTAAAATTCCGATAAAATATAGAAACATTTTAAATTTATAATATTGTTTTGAAATATATGATTTGGAATGATTCATAGTAACTCTATAAATAATGGAGAAATAAAGATAAAATTTATTTTAAAAAAAAGAAAAATTATAAATTATTTGTCGATCTCGAGATTCGAACAGAAGACCAGCAAAATACAATGACACACCCTGCCGATCTAGCCACCAAGACTCGTACCTCGAGAGCTGATGAAGGGTCAAAGATTCTCATTACGACTCGGCAATAAGTTTTAAGTATTGTGTAAATCTGGTTTTAAAAGCCCAATGCTAAGAATATTAATAGATTCTGCGCATGTGCGGGAACTTGACTCTTAAAATTCCGATAAAATATAGAAATATTTTAAATTTAGAATATTGTTTTGAAATATATGATTTGGAATGATTCATAGTAACTCTTTGAATAATGGGGAAATAAAGATAAAATTTATTTAAAAAAAAGAAAAATTATAAATTATTTGTCGATCTCGAGAATCGAACAGAAGACCAGCAAAATACAATGACACACCCTGCCGATCTAGCCACCAAGACTCGTACCTCGTGAGCTTCTGAAGGGTCAAAGATTCTCATTACGACTCGGCAATAAGTTTTAAGTATTGTGTAAATCTGGTTTTAAAAGCACAATGCTAAGAATATTAATAGATTCTGCGCATGTGCGGGATTCACTCTTAAAATTCCGATAAAATATAGAAATATTTTAAATTTATAATATTGTTTTGAAATATATGATTTGGAATGATTCATAGAAACTCTATGAATAATGGAGAAATAAAGATAAAATTTATTTAAAAAAAAGAAAAATTATAAATTATTTGTCGATTTCGAGATTCGAAGAGAAGACCAGCAAAATACAATGACACACCCTGCCGATCTAGCCACCAAGACTCGTACCTCGAGAGCTTCTGAAGGGTCAAAGATTCTCATTACGACTCGGCAATAAGTTTTACGTATTGGGTAAATCTGGTTTTAAAAGCAAAATGCTAAGAATATTAATTGATTCTGCGCAAGTGCGCGAACTTGACTCTTAAAATTCCGATGAAATATAGAAATATATTAGATTTATAATATTGTTTTGAAATATATGATTTGGAATGATTCATAGAAACTCTATGAATAATGGAGAAATAAAGATAAAATTTATTTAAAAAAAAGAAAAATTATAAATTATTTGTCGATTTCGAGATTCGAAGAGAAGACCAGCAAAATACAATGACACACCCTGCCGATCTAGCCACCAAGACTCGTACCTCGAGAGCTTCTGAAGGGTCAAAGATTCTCATTACGACTCGGCAATAAGTTTTACGTATTGGGTAAATCTGGTTTTAAAAGCACAATGCTAAGAATATTAATTGATTCTGCGCAAGTTCGCGAACTTGACTCTTAAAATTCCGATAAAATATAGAAATATATTAGATTTATAATATTGTTTTGAAATATATGATTTGGAATGATTCATAGTAACTCTATGAATAATAGAGAAATAAAGATAAAATTTATTTAAAAAAAAGAAAAATTATAAATTATTTGTCGATCTCGAGATTCGAACTGAAGACCAGCAAAATACAATGACACACCCTGCCGATCTAGCAACCAAGACTCGGACCTCGAGAGCTTCTGAAGGGTCAAAGATTCTCATTACGACTCGTCAATAAGTTTTAAGTATTGTGTAAATCTGGTTTTAAAACCACAATGCTAAGAATATTAATAGATTCAGCGCATGTGCGGGAACTTGACTCTTAAAATTCCGATAAAATATAGAAATATTTTAAATTTATAATATTGTTTTGAAATATATGATTTAAAATGATTCATAGTAACTCTATAAATAATGGAGAAATAAAGATAAAATTTATTTTAAAAAAAAGAAAAATTATAAATTATTTGTCGATCTCGAGATTCGAACAGAAGACCAGCAAAATACAATGACACACCCTGCCGATCTGGCCACCAAGACTCGTACCTCGAGAGCTTCTGAAGGGTCAAAGATTCTCATTACGACTCGGCAATAAGTTTTAAGTATTGTGTAAATCTGGTTTTAAAAGCACAATGCTAAGAATATTAATAGATTCAGCGCATGTGCGGGAACTTGACTCTTAAAATTCCGATAAAATATAGAAATATTTTAAATTTATAATATTGTTTTGAAATATATGATTTGGAATGATTCATAGTAACTCTTTGAATAATGGGGAAATAAAGATAAAATTTATTTAAAAAAAAGAAAAATTATAAATTATTTGTCGATCTAGAGATTCGAACAGAAGACCAGCAAAATACAATGACACACCCTGCCGATCTAGCCACCAAGACTCGTACCTCGTGAGCTTCTGAAGGGTCAAAGATTCTCATTACGACTCGGCAATAAGTTTTAAGTATTGTGTAAATCTGGTTTTAATAGCACAATGCTAAGAATATTAATAGATTCTGCGCATGTGCAGGATTCACTCTTAAAATTCCGATAAAATATAGAAATATTTTAAATTTATAATATTGTTTTGAAATATATGATTTGGAATGATTCATAGTAACTCTATAAATAATGGAGAAATAAAGATAAAATTTATTTAAAAAAAAGAAAAATTATAAATTATTTGTCGATATCGAGATTCGAACAGAAGACCAGCAAAATACAATGACACACCCTGCCGATCTAGCTACCAAGACTCGTACCTCGAGAGCTTCTGAAGGGTCAAAGTTTCTCATTACGACTCGGCAATAAGTTTTAAGTATTATGTAAATCTGGTTTTAAAAGCACAATGCTAAGAATATTAATAGATTCAGCGCATGTGCGGGAACTTGACTCTTAAAATTCCGATAAAATATAGAAATATTTTAAATTTATAATATTGTTTTGAAATATATGATTTGGAATGATTCATAGTAACTCTTTGAATAATGGGGAAATAAAGATAAAATTTATTTAAAAAAAAGAAAAATTATAAATTATTTGTCGATCTCGAGATTCTAACAGAAGACCAGCAAAATACAATGACACACCCTGCCGATCTAGCCACCAAGACTCGTACCTCGTGAGCTTCTGAAGGGTCAAAGATTCTCATTACGACTCGGCAATAAGTTTTAAGTATTGTGTAAATCTGGTTTTAATAGCACAATGCTAAGAATATTAATAGATTCTGCGCATGTGCAGGATTCACTCTTAAAATTCCGATAAAATATAGAAATATTTTAAATTTTTAATATTGTTTTGAAATATATGATTTGGAATGATTCATAGAAACTCTATGAATAATGGAGAAATAAAGATAAAAATTATTTAAAAAAAAGAAAAATTATAAATTATTTGTCGATCTCGAGATTCGAACAGAAGACCAGCAAAATACAATGACACACCCTGCCGATCTAGCCACCAAGACTCGTACCTCGAGAGCTTCTGAAGGGTCAAAGATTCTCATTACGACTCGGCAATAAGTTTTAAGTATTGTGTAAATCTGGTTTTAAAAGCACAATGCTAAGAATATTAATAGATTCTGCGCATGTGAGGGGAACTTGACTCTTAAAATTCCGATAAAATATAGAAATATTTTAAATTTATAATATTGTTTTGAAATATATGATTTGGAATGATTCATAGAAACTCTATGAATAATGGAGAAATAAAGATAAAATTTATTTCAAAAAAAGAAAAATTATAAATTATTTGTCGATCTCAAGATTCGAAGAGAAGACCAGCAAAATACAATGACACACCCTGCCGATCTAGCCACCAAGACTCGTACCTCGAGAGCTTCTGAAGGGTCAAAGATTCTCATTACGACTCGGCAATAAGTTTTACGTATTGGGTAAATCTGGTTTTAAAAGCACAATGCTAAGAATATTAATTGATTCTGCGCAAGTTCGCGAACTTGACTCTTAAAATTCCGATAAAATATAGAAATATATTAGATTTATAATATTGTTTTGAAATATATGATTTGGAATGATTCATAGTAACTCTATGAATAATAGAGAAATAAAGATAAAATTTATTTAAAAAAAAGAAAAATTATAAATTATTTGTCGATCTCGAGATTCGAACTGAAGACCAGCAAAATACAATGACACACCCTGCCGATCTAGCAACCAAGACTCGGACCTCGAGAGCTTCTGAAGGGTCAAAGATTCTCATTACGACTCGTCAATAAGTTTTAAGTATTGTGTAAATCTGGTTTTAAAACCACAATGCTAAGAATATTAATAGATTCAGCGCATGTGCGGGAACTTGACTCTTAAAATTCCGATAAAATATAGAAATATTTTAAATTTATAATATTGTTTTGAAATATATGATTTAAAATGATTCATAGTAACTCTATAAATAATGGAGAAATAAAGATAAAATTTATTTTAAAAAAAAGAAAAATTATAAATTATTTGTCGATCTCGAGATTCGAACAGAAGACCAGCAAAATACAATGACACACCCTGCCGATCTGGCCACCAAGACTCGTACCTCGAGAGCTTCTGAAGGGTCAAAGATTCTCATTACGACTCGGCAATAAGTTTTAAGTATTGTGTAAATCTGGTTTTAAAAGCACAATGCTAAGAATATTAATAGATTCAGCGCATGTGCGGGAACTTGACTCTTAAAATTCCGATAAAATATAGAAATATTTTAAATTTATAATATTGTTTTGAAATATATGATTTGGAATGATTCATAGTAACTCTTTGAATAATGGGGAAATAAAGATAAAATTTATTTAAAAAAAAGAAAAATTATAAATTATTTGTCGATCTAGAGATTCGAACAGAAGACCAGCAAAATACAATGACACACCCTGCCGATCTAGCCACCAAGACTCGTACCTCGTGAGCTTCTGAAGGGTCAAAGATTCTCATTACGACTCGGCAATAAGTTTTAAGTATTGTGTAAATCTGGTTTTAATAGCACAATGCTAAGAATATTAATAGATTCTGCGCATGTGCAGGATTCACTCTTAAAATTCCGATAAAATATAGAAATATTTTAAATTTTTAATATTGTTTTGAAATATATGATTTGGAATGATTCATAGAAACTCTATGAATAATGGAGAAATAAAGATAAAAATTATTTAAAAAAAAGAAAAATTATAAATTATTTGTCGATCTCGAGATTCGAACAGAAGACCAGCAAAATACAATGACACACCCTGCCGATCTAGCCACCAAGACTCGTACCTCGAGAGCTTCTGAAGGGTCAAAGATTCTCATTACGACTCGGCAATAAGTTTTAAGTATTGTGTAAATCTGGTTTTAAAAGCACAATGCTAAGAATATTAATAGATTCTGCGCATGTGAGGGGAACTTGACTCTTAAAATTCCGATAAAATATAGAAATATTTTAAATTTATAATATTGTTTTGAAATATATGATTTGGAATGATTCATAGAAACTCTATGAATAATGGAGAAATAAAGATAAAATTTATTTCAAAAAAAGAAAAATTATAAATTATTTGTCGATCTCAAGATTCGAAGAGAAGACCAGCAAAATACAATGACACACCCTGCCGATCTAGCCACCAAGACTCGTACCTCGAGAGCTTCTGAAGGGTCAAAGATTCTCATTACGACTCGGCAATAAGTTTTAAGTATTTTGTAAATCTGGTTTTAAAAGCGCAATGCTAAGAATATTAATAGATTCTGCGCATGTGCGGGAACTTGACTCTTAAAATTCCGATAAAATATAGAAATATATTAGATTTATAATATTGTTTTGAAATATATGATTTGGAATGATTCATAGTAACTCTATGAATAATAGAGAAATAAAGATAAAATTTATTTAAAAAAAAAGAAAAATTATAAATTATTTGTCGATCTCGAGATTCGAACAGAAGACCAGCAAAATACAATGACACACCCTGCCGATCTAGCAACCAAGACTCAGACCTCGAGAGCTTCTGAAGGGTCAAAGATTCTCATTACGACTCGTCAATAAGTTTTAAGTATTGTGTAAATCTGGTTTTAAAAGCACAATGCTAAGAATATTAATAGATTCAGCGCATGTGCGGGAACTTGACTCTTAAAATTCCGATAAAATATAGAAATATTTTAAATTTATAATATTGTTTTGAAATATATGATTTGGAATGATTCATAGTAACTCTATAAATAATGGAGAAATAAAGATAAAATTTATTTTTAAAAAAAGAAAAATTATAAATTATTTGTCGATCTCGAGATTCGAACAGAAGACCAGCAAAATACAATGACACACCCTGCCGATCTAGCAACCAAGACTCGGACCTCGAGAGCTTCTGAAGGGTCAAAGATTCTCATTACGACTCGTCAATAAGTTTTAAGTATTGTGTAAATATGGTTTTAAAAGCACAATGCTAAGAATATTAATAGATTCAGCGCATGTGCGGGAACTTGACTCTTAAAATTCCGATAAAATATAGAAATATTTTAAATTTATAATATTGTTTTGAAATATATGATTTGGAATGATTCATAGTAACTCTTTGAATAATGGGGAAATAAAGATAAAATTTATTTAAAAAAAAGAAAAATTATAAATTATTTGTCGATCTCGAGATTCGAACAGACGACCAGCAAAATACAATGACACACCCTGCCGATCTAGCCACCAAGACTCGTACCTCGTGAGCTTCTGAAGGGTCAAAGATTCTCATTACGAATCGGCAATAAGTTTTAAGTATTGTGTAAATCTGGTTTTAAAAGCACAATGCTAAGAATATTAATAGATTCTGCGCATGTGCGGGATTCACTCTTAAAATTCCGATAAAATATAGAAATATATTAAATTTATAATATTGTTTTGAAATATATGATTTGGAATGATTCATAGAAACTCTATGAATAATGGAGAAATAAAGATAAAATTTATTTAAAAAAAAGGAAATTATAAATTATTTGTCGATCTCGAGATTCGAACTGAAGGCCAGCAAAATACAATGACACACCCTGCCGATCTAGCAACCAAGATACGGACCTCGAGAGCTTCTGAAGGGTCAAAGATTCTCATTACGACTCGTCAATAAGTTTTAAGTATTGTGTAAATCTGGTTTTAAAAGCACAATGCTAAGAATATTAATAGATTCAGCGCATGTGCGGGAACTTGACTCTTAAAATTCCGATAAAATATAGAAATATTTTAAATTTATAATATTTTTTTGAAATATATGATTTGGAATGATTCATAGTAACTCTATGAATAATAGAGAAATAAAGATAAAATTTATTTAAAAAAAAGAAAAATTATAAATTATTTGTCGATCTCGAGATTCGAACTGAAGACAAGCAAAATACAATGACACACCATGCCGATCTAGCAACCAAGACTCGGACCTCGAGAGCTTCTGAAGGGTCAAAGATTCTCATTACGACTCGTCAATAATTTTTAAGTATTGTGTAAATCTGGTTTTAAAAGCACAATGCTAAGAATATTAATAGATTCAGCGCATGTGCGGGAACTTGACTCTTAAAATTCCGATAAAATATAGAAATATTTTAAATTTATAATATTGTTTTGAAATATATGATTTAAAATGATTCATAGTAACTCTATAAATAATGGAGAAATAAAGATAAAATTTATTTTAAAAAAAAGAAAAATTATAAATTATTTGTCGATCTCGAGATTCGAACAGAAGACCAGCAAAATACAATGACACACCCTGCCGATCTGGCCACCAAGACTCGTACCTCGAGAGCTTCTGAAGGGTCAAAGATTCTCATTACGACTCGGCAATAAGTTTTAAGTATTGTGTAAATCTGGTTTTAAAAGCACAATGCTAAGAATATTAATAGATTCAGCGCATGTGCGGGAACTTGACTCTTAAAATTCCGATAAAATATAGAAATATTTTAAATTTATAATATTGTTTTGAAATATATGATTTGGAATGATTCATAGTAACTCTTTGAATAATGGGGAAATAAAGATAAAATTTATTTAAAAAAAAGAAAAATTATAAATTATTTGTCGATCTAGAGATTCGAACAGAAGACCAGCAAAATACAATGACACACCCTGCCGATCTAGCCACCAAGACTCGTACCTCGTGAGCTTCTGAAGGGTCAAAGATTCTCATTACGACTCGGCAATAAGTTTTAAGTATTGTGTAAATCTGGTTTTAATAGCACAATGCTAAGAATATTAATAGATTCTGCGCATGTGCAGGATTCACTCTTAAAATTCCGATAAAATATAGAAATATTTTAAATTTATAATATTGTTTTGAAATATATGATTTGGAATGATTCATAGTAACTCTATAAATAATGGAGAAATGAAGATAAAATTTATTTAAAAAAAAGAAAAATTATAAATTATTTGTCGATATCGAGATTCGAACAGAAGACCAGCAAAATACAATGACACACCCTGCCGATCTAGCCACCAAGACTCGTACCTCGAGAGCTTCTGAAGGGTCAAAGTTTCTCATTACGACTCGGCAATAAGTTTTAAGTATTATGTAAATCTGGTTTTAAAAGCACAATGCTAAGAATATTAATAGATTCAGCGCATGTGCGGGAACTTGACTCTTAAAATTCCGATAAAATATAGAAATATTTTAAATTTATAATATTGTTTTGAAATATATGATTTGGAATGATTCATAGTAACTCTTTGAATAATGGGGAAATAAAGATAAAATTTATTTAAAAAAAAGAAAAATTATAAATTATTTGTCGATCTCGAGATTCTAACAGAAGACCAGCAAAATACAATGACACACCCTGCCGATCTAGCCACCAAGACTCGTACCTCGTGAGCTTCTGAAGGGTCAAAGATTCTCATTACGACTCGGCAATAAGTTTTAAGTATTGTGTAAATCTGGTTTTAATAGCACAATGCTAAGAATATTAATAGATTCTGCGCATGTGCAGGATTCACTCTTAAAATTCCGATAAAATATAGAAATATTTTAAATTTTTAATATTGTTTTGAAATATATGATTTGGAATGATTCATAGAAACTCTATGAATAATGGAGAAATAAAGATAAAAATTATTTAAAAAAAAAGAAAAATTATAAATTATTTGTCGATCTCGAGATTCGAACAGAAGACCAGCAAAATACAATGACACACCCTGCCGATCTAGCCACCAAGACTCGTACCTCGAGAGCTTCTGAAGGGTCAAAGATTCTCATTACGACTCGGCAATAAGTTTTAATTATTGTGTAAATCTGGTTTTAAAAGCACAATGCTAAGAATATTAATAGATTCTGCGCATGTGAGGGGAACTTGACTCTTAAAATTCCGATAAAATATAGAAATATTTTAAATTTATAATATTGTTTTGAAATATATGATTTGGAATGATTCATAGAAACTCTATGAATAATGGAGAAATAAAGATAAAATTTATTTCAAAAAAAGAAAAATTATAAATTATTTGTCGATCTCAAGATTCGAAGAGAAGACCAGCAAAATACAATGACACACCCTGCCGATCTAGCCACCAAGACTCGTACCTCGAGAGCTTCTGAAGGGTCAAAGATTCTCATTACGACTCGGCAATAAGTTTTAAGTATTTTGTAAATCTGGTTTTAAAAGCGCAATGCTAAGAATATTAATAGATTCTGCGCATGTGCGGGAACTTGACTCTTAAAATTCCGATAAAATATAGAAATATATTAGATTTATAATATTGTTTTGAAATATATGATTTGGAATGATTCATAGTAACTCTATGAATAATGGAGAAATAAAGATAAAATTTATTTTTAAAAAAAGAAAAATTATAAATTATTTGTCGATCTCGAGATTCGAACAGAAGACCAGCAAAATACAATGACACACCCTGCCGATCTAGCAACCAAGACTCGGACCTCGAGAGCTTCTGAAGGGTCAAAGATTCTCATTACGACTCGTCAATAAGTTTTAAGTATTGTGTAAATATGGTTTTAAAAGCACAATGCTAAGAATATTAATAGATTCAGCGCATGTGCGGGAACTTGACTCTTAAAATTCCGATAAAATATAGAAATATTTTAAATTTATAATATTGTTTTGAAATATATGATTTGGAATGATTCATAGTAACTCTTTGAATAATGGGGAAATAAAGATAAAATTTATTTAAAAAAAAGAAAAATTATAAATTATTTGTCGATCTCGAGATTCGAACAGACGACCAGCAAAATACAATGACACACCCTGCCGATCTAGCCACCAAGACTCGTACCTCGTGAGCTTCTGAAGGGTCAAAGATTCTCATTACGAATCGGCAATAAGTTTTAAGTATTGTGTAAATCTGGTTTTAAAAGCACAATGCTAAGAATATTAATAGATTCTGCGCATGTGCGGGATTCACTCTTAAAATTCCGATAAAATATAGAAATATATTAGATTTATAATATTGTTTTGAAATATATGATTTGGAATGATTCATAGTAACTCTATGAATAATGGAGAAATAAAGATAAAATTTATTTTTAAAAAAAGAAAAATTATAAATTATTTGTCGATCTCGAGATTCGAACAGAAGACCAGCAAAATACAATGACACACCCTGCCGATCTAGCAACCAAGACTCGGACCTCGAGAGCTTCTGAAGGGTCAAAGATTCTCATTACGACTCGTCAATAAGTTTTAAGTATTGTGTAAATATGGTTTTAAAAGCACAATGCTAAGAATATTAATAGATTCAGCGCATGTGCGGGAACTTGACTCTTAAAATTCCGATAAAATATAGAAATATTTTAAATTTATAATATTGTTTTGAAATATATGATTTGGAATGATTCATAGTAACTCTTTGAATAATGGGGAAATAAAGATAAAATTTATTTAAAAAAAAGAAAAATTATAAATTATTTGTCGATCTCGAGATTCGAACAGACGACCAGCAAAATACAATGACACACCCTGCCGATCTAGCCACCAAGACTCGTACCTCGTGAGCTTCTGAAGGGTCAAAGATTCTCATTACGAATCGGCAATAAGTTTTAAGTATTGTGTAAATCTGGTTTTAAAAGCACAATGCTAAGAATATTAATAGATTCTGCGCATGTGCGGGATTCACTCTTAAAATTCCGATAAAATATAGAAATATATTAAATTTATAATATTGTTTTGAAATATATGATTTGGAATGATTCATAGAAACTCTATGAATAATGGAGAAATAAAGATAAAATTTATTTAAAAAAAAGGAAATTATAAATTATTTGTCGATCTCGAGATTCGAACTGAAGGCCAGCAAAATACAATGACACACCCTGCCGATCTAGCAACCAAGATACGGACCTCGAGAGCTTCTGAAGGGTCAAAGATTCTCATTACGACTCGTCAATAAGTTTTAAGTATTGTGTAAATCTGGTTTTAAAAGCACAATGCTAAGAATATTAATAGATTCAGCGCATGTGCGGGAACTTGACTCTTAAAATTCCGATAAAATATAGAAATATTTTAAATTTATAATATTTTTTTGAAATATATGATTTGGAATGATTCATAGTAACTCTATGAATAATAGAGAAATAAAGATAAAATTTATTTAAAAAAAAGAAAAATTATAAATTATTTGTCGATCTCGAGATTCGAACTGAAGACAAGCAAAATACAATGACACACCATGCCGATCTAGCAACCAAGACTCGGACCTCGAGAGCTTCTGAAGGGTCAAAGATTCTCATTACGACTCGTCAATAATTTTTAAGTATTGTGTAAATCTGGTTTTAAAAGCACAATGCTAAGAATATTAATAGATTCAGCGCATGGGCGGGAACTTGACTCTTAAAATTCCGATAAAATATAGAAATATTTTTAATTAATAATATTGTTTTGAAATATATGATTTGGAATGATTCATAGAAACTCTATGAATAATGGAGAAATAAAGATAAAAATTATTTAAAAAAAAGAAAAATTATAAATTATTTGTCGATCTCGAGATTCGAACAGAAGAACAGCAAAATACAATTACACACCCTGCCGATCTAACCACAAAGAATCGTACCTCGAGAGCTTCTGAAGGGTCAAAGTTTCTCATTACGACTCGGCAATAAGTTTTAAGTATTGTGTAAATCTAGTTTTAAAAGCGCAATGCTAAGAATATTAATAGATTCTGCGCATGTGCGCGAACTTGACTCTTAAAATTCCGATAAAATATAGAAATATTTTAAATTTATAATATTGTTTTGAAATATATGATTTGGAATGATTCATAGTAACTCTATGAATAATGGAGAAATAAAGATAAAAATTATTTTAAAAAAAGAAAAATTATAAATTATTTGTCGATCTCGAGATTCGAACAGAAGACCAGCAAAATACAATGACACACCCTGCCGATCTAGCCACCAAGACTCGTACCTCGAGAGCTGCTGAAGGGTCAAAGATTCTTATTACGACTCGGCAATAAGTTTTAAGTATTGTGTAAATCTGGTTTAAAAAGCACAATGCTAAGAATATTATTTGATTCTGCGCATGTGCGCGAACTTGACTCTTAAAATTCCGATAAAATATAGAAATATTTTAAATTTATAATATTGTTTTGAAATATATGATTTGGAATGATTCATAGTAACTCTTTGAATAATGGGGAAATAAAGATAAAATTTATTTAAAAAAAAGAAAAATTATAAATTATTTGTCGATCTCGAGATTCGAACAGAAGACCAGCAAAATACAATGACACACCCTGCCGATCTAGCCACCAAGACTCGTACCTCGTGAGCTTCTGAAGGGTCAAAGATTCTCATTACGAATCGGCAATAAGTTTTAAGTATTGTGTAAATCTGGTTTTAAAAGCACAATGCTAAGAATATTAATAGATTCTGCGCATGTGCGGGATTCACTCTTAAAATTCCGATAAAATATAGAAATATATTAAATTTATAATATTGTTTTGAAATATATGATTTGGAATGATTCATAGAAACTCTATGAATAATGGAGAAATAAAGATAAAATTTATTTAAAAAAAAGAAAAATTATAAATTATTTGTCGATCTCGAGATTCGAACTGAAGGCCAGCAAAATACAATGACACACCCTGCCGATCTAGCAACCAAGATACGGACCTCGAGAGCTTCTGAAGGGTCAAAGATTCTCATTACGACTCGTCAATAAGTTTTAAGTATTGTGTAAATCTGGTTTTAAAAGCACAATGCTAAGAATATTAATTGATTCTGCGCATGTGCGCGAACTTGACTCTTAAAATTCCGATAAAATATAGAAATATTTTAAATTTATAATATTGTTTTGAAATATATGATTTGGAATGATTCATAGTAACTCTATGAATAATGGAGAAATAAAGATAAAAATTATTTTAAAAAAAGAAAAATTATAAATTATTTGTCGATCTCGAGATTCGAACAGAAGACCAGCAAAATACAATGACACACCCTGCCGATCTAGCCACCAAGACTCGTACCTCGAGAGCTGCTGAAGGGTCAAAGATTCTTATTACGACTCGGCAATAAGTTTTAAGTATTGTGTAAATCTGGTTTAAAAAGCACAATGCTAAGAATATTAATTGATTCTGCGCATGTGCGCGAACTTGACTCTTAAAATTCCGATAAAATATTGAAATATTTTAAATTTATAATACTGTTTTGAAATATATGATTTGGAATGATTCCTAGTAACTCTATGAATAATGGAGAAATAAAGATAAAAATTATTTAAAAAAAGAAAAATTATAAATTATTTGTCGATCTCGAGATTCGAACAGAAGACCAGCAAAATACAATGACACACCCTGCCGATCTAGCCACCAAGACTCGTACCTCGAGAGCTTCTGAAGGGTCAAAGATTCTCATTATGACTCGGCAATAAGTTTTAAGTATTGTGTAAATCTGGTTTTAAAAGCACAATGCTAAGAATATTAATTGATTCTGCGCATGTGCGCGAACTTGACTCTTAAAATTCCAATAAAATATAGAAATATATTAAATTTATAATATTGTTTTGAAATATATGATTTGGAATGATTCATAGAAACTCTATGAATAATGGAGAAATAAAGATAAAATTTATTTAAAAAAAAGAAAAATTATAAATTATTTGTCGATCTCGAGATTCGAAGAGAAGACCAGCAAAATACAATGACACACCCTGCCGATCTAGCCACCAAGACTCGTACCTCGAGAGCTTCTGAAGGGTCAAAGATTCTCATTACGACTCGGCAATAAGTTTTAAGTATTGTGTAAATCTGGTTTTAAAAGCGCAATGCTAAGAATATTAATAGATTCTGCGCATGTGCGGGAACTTGACTCTTAAAATTCCAATAAAATATAGAAATATATTAAATTTATAATATTGTTTTGAAATATATGATTTGGAATGATTCATAGAAACTCTATGAATAATGGAGAAATAAAGATAAAATTTATTTAAAAAAAAGAAAAATTATAAATTATTTGTCGATCTCGAGATTCGAAGAGAAGACCAGCAAAATACAATGACACACCCTGCCGATCTAGCCACCAAGACTCGTACCTCGAGAGCTTCTGAAGGGTCAAAGATTCTCATTACGACTCGGCAATAAGTTTTAAGTATTGTGTAAATCTGGTATTAAAAGCGCAATGCTAAGAATATTAATAGATTCTGCGCATGTGCGGGAACTTGACTCTTAAAATTCCAATAAAATATAGAAATATATTAAATTTATAATATTGTTTTGAAATATATGATTTGGAATGATTCATAGTAACTCTTTGAATAATGGAGAAATAAAGATAAAATTTATTTAAAAAAAAGAAAAATTATAAATTATTTGTCGATCTCGAGATTCGAACAGAAGACCAGCAAAATAAAATGACACACCCTGCCGATCTAGCCACCAAGACTCGTACCTAGAGAGCTTCTGAAGGGACAAAGATTCTCATTACGACTCGTCAATAAGTTTTAAGTATTGTGTAAATCTGGTTTTAAAAGCACAATGCTAAGAATAATAATAGATTCAGCCCATGTGCGGGAACTTGACTCTTAATATTCCGATAAAATATAGAAATATTTTAAATTTATAATATTGTTTTGAAATATATAATTTGGAATGATTCATAGTAACTCTATGAATAATGGAGAACTAAAAATAAAATTTATTTAAAAAAAAGAAAAATTATAAATAATTTGTCGATCTCGAGATTCGAACAGAAGACCAGCAAAATACAATGACACACCCTGCCGATCTAGCCACCAAGACTCGTACCTCGAGAGCTTCTGAAGGGTCAAAGATTCTCATTATGACTCGGCAATAAGTTTTAAGTATTGTGTAAATCTGGTTTTAAAAGCACAATGCTAAGAATATTAATTGATTCTGCGCATGTGCGCGAACTTGACTCTTAAAATTCCAATAAAATATAGAAATATATTAAATTTATAATATTGTTTTGAAATATATGATTTGGAATGATTCATAGAAACTCTATGAATAATGGAGAAATAAAGATAAAATTTATTTAAAAAAAAGAAAAATTATAAATTATTTGTCGATCTCGAGATTCGAAGAGAAGACCAGCAAAATACAATGACACACACTGCCGATCTAGATACCAAGACTCGTACCTCGAGGGCTTCTGAAGGGTCAAAGATTCTCATTACGACTCGGCAATAATTTTTAAGTATTGTGTAAATCTGGTTTTAAAAGCACAATGCTAAGAATATTAATAGATTCAGCGCATGTGCGGGAACTTGACTCTTAAAATTCCGATAAAATATAGAAATATTTTAAATTTATAATATTGTTTTGAAATATATGATTTGGAATGATTCATAGTATATCTTTGAATAATGGGGAAATAAAGATAAAATTTATTTAAAAAAAAGAAAAATTATAAATTATTTGTCGATCTCGAGATTCGAAGAGAAGACCAGCAAAATACAATGACACACCCTGCCGATCTAGCCACCAACACTCGTACCTCGAGAGCTTCTGAAGTGTCAAAGATTCTTATTACGACTCGGCAATAAGTTTTAAGTATTGTGTAAATCTGGTTTTAAAAGCACAATGCTAAGAATATTAATTGATTCTGCGCATGTGCGCGAACTTGACTCTTAAAATTCCGATAAAATATAGAAATATTTTAAATTTATAATATTGTTTTGAAATATATGATTTGAATGATTCATAGTAACTCTATGAATAATGGAGAAATAAAGATAAAAATTATTTTAAAAAAAGAAAAATTATAAATTATATGTCGATCTCGAGATTCAAACAGAAGACCAGCAAAATACAATGACACACCCTGCCGATCTAGCCACCAAGACTCGTACCTCGAGAGCTGCTGAAGGGTCAAAGATTCTTATTACGACTCGGCAATAAGTTTTAAGTATTGTGTAAATCTGGTTTTAAAAGCACAATGCTAAGAATATTAATTGATTCTTCGCATGTGCGCGAACTTGACTCTTAAAATTCCGATAAAATATAGAAATATTTTAAATTTATAATACTGTTTTGAAATATATGATTTGGAATGATTCCTAGTAACTCTATGAATAATGGAGAAATAAAGATAAAAATTATTTTAAAAAAAAGAAAAATTATAAATTATTTGTCGATCTCGAGATTCGAACAGAAGACCAGGAAAATACAATGACACACCCTGCCGATCTAGCCACCAAGACTCGTACCTGGAGAGCTTCTGAAGGGTCAAAGATTCTCATTACGACTCGGCAATAAGTTTTAAGTATTGTGTAAATATGGTTTTAAAAGCACAATGCTAAGAATATTAATAGATTCTGCGCATGTGCGGGATTTTGACTCTTAAAATTCCGATAAAATATAGAAATATTTTAAATTTATAATATTGTTTTGAAATATATGATTTGGAATGATTCCTAGTAACTCTATGAATAATGGAGAAATAAAGATAAAATTTATTTAAAAAAAAGAATAATTATAAATTATTTGTCGATCTCGAGATTCGAACAGAAGACCAGCAAAATACAATGACACACCCTGCCGATCTAGCCACCAAGACTCGTACCTCGTTAGCTTCTGAAGGCTCAAAGATTCTCATTACGACTCGGCAATAAGTTTTAAGTATTGGGTAAATCTGGTTTTAAAAGCGCAATGCTAAGAATATTAATAGATTCTGCGCATGTGCGGGAACTTGACTCTTAAAATTCCGATAAAATATAGAAATATTTTAAATTTATAATATTGTTTTGAAATATATGATTTGGAATGATTCATAGTAACTCTATGAATAATGGAGAAATAAAGATAAAATTTATTTTAAAAAAAAGAAAAATTATAAATTATTTGTCGATCTCGAGATTCGAACAGAAGACCAGCAAAATACAATGACACACCCTGCCGATCTAGCAACCAAGACTCGGACCTCGAGAGCTTCTGAAGGGTCAAAGATTCTCATTACGACTCGTCAATAAGTTTTAAGTATTGTGTAAATCTGGTTTTAAAAGCACAATGCTAAGAATATTAATAGATTCAGCGCATGTGCGGGAACTTGACTCTTAAAATTCCGATAAAATATAGAAATATTTTAAATTTATAATATTGTTTTGAAATATATGATTTGGAATGATTCATAGTAACTCTTTGAATAATGGGGAAATAAAGATAAAATTTATTTAAAAAAAAGAAAAATTATAAATTATTTGTCGATCTCGAGATTCGAACAGAAGACCAGCAAAATACAATGACACACCCTGCCGATCTAGCCACCAAGACTCGTACCTCGTGAGCTTCTGAAGGGTCAAAGATTCTCATTACGAATCGGCAATAAGTTTTAAGTATTGTGTAAATCTGGTTTTAAAAGCACAATGCTAAGAATATTAATAGATTCTGCGCATGTGCGGGATTCACTCTTAAAATTCCGATAAAATATAGAAATATATTAAATTTATAATATTGTTTTGAAATATATGATTTGGAATGATTCATAGAAACTCTATGAATAATGGAGAAATAAAGATAAAATTTATTTAAAAAAAAGAAAAATTATAAATTATTTGTCGATCTCGAGATTCGAACTGAAGACCAGCAAAATACAATGACACACCCTGCCGATCTAGCAACCAAGATACGGACCTCGAGAGCTTCTGAAGGGTCAAAGATTCTCATTACGACTCGTCAATAAGTTTTAAGTATTGTGTAAATCTGGTTTTAAAAGCACAATGCTAAGAATATTAATAGATTCAGCGCATGTGCGGGAACTTGACTCTTAAAATTCCGATAAAATATAGAAATATTTTAAATTTATAATATTGTTTTGAAATATATGATTTGGAATGATTCATAGTAACTCTATGAATAATAGAGAAATAAAGATAAAATTTATTTTAAAAAAAGAAAAATTATAAATTATTTGTCGATCTCGAGATTCGAACTGAAGACCAGCAAAATACAATGACCCACCATGCCGATCTAGCAACCAAGACTCGGACCTCGAGAGCTTCTGAAGGGTCAAAGATTCTCATTACGACTCGTCAATAAGTTTTAAGTATTGTGTAAATCTGGTTTTAAAAGCACAATGCTAAGAATATTAATAGATTCAGCGCATGTGCGGGAACTTGACTCTTAAAATTCCGATAAAATATAGAAATATTTTAAATTTATAATATTGTTTTGAAATATATGATTTGGAATGATTCATAGTAACTCTTTGAATAATGGGGAAATAAAGATAAAATTTATTGAAAAAAAAGAAAAATTATAAATTATTTGTCGATCTCGAGATTCGAACAGAAGACCAGCAAAATACAATGACACACCCTGCCGATCTAGCCACCAAGACTCGTACCTCGAGAGCTTCTGAAGGGTCAAAGATTCTCATTACGACTCGGCAATAAGTTTTAAGTATTGTGTAAATCTGGTTTTAAAAGCGCAATGCTAAGAATATTAATAGATTCTGCGCATATGCGGGAACTTGACTCTTAAAATTCCGATAAAATATAGAAATATATTAGATTTATAATATTGTTTTGAAATATATGATTTGGAATGATTCATAGAAACTCTATGAATAATGGAGAAATAAAGATAAAAATTATTTAAAAAAAAGAAAAATTATAAATTATTTGTCGATCTCGAGATTCGAACAGAAGAACAGCAAAATACAATGACACACCCTGCCGATCTAGCCACCAAGACTCGTACCTCGAGAGCTTCTGAAGGGTCAAAGATTCTCATTATGACTCGGCAATAAGTTTTAAGTATTGTGTAAATCTGGTTTTAAAAGCACAATGCTAAGAATATTAATTGATTCTGCGCATGTGCGCGAACTTGACTCTTAAAATTCCAATAAAATATAGAAATATATTAAATTTATAATATTGTTTTGAAATATATGATTTGGAATGATTCATAGAAACTCTATGAATAATGGAGAAATAAAGATAAAATTTATTTAAAAAAAAGAAAAATTATAAATTATTTGTCGATCCCGAGATTCGAAGAGAAGACCAGCAAAATACAATGACACACCCTGCCGATCTAGCCACCAAGACTCGTACCTCGAGAGCTTCTGAAGGGTCAAAGAT
This sequence comes from Argiope bruennichi, assembly GCF_947563725.1. Lineage (NCBI taxonomy): Eukaryota > Metazoa > Arthropoda > Arachnida > Araneae > Araneidae > Argiope > Argiope bruennichi. Next base: position 2,526,717 of record NC_079156.1, read on the forward strand.
TCTCATTACGACTCGGCAATAAGTTTTAAGTATTGTGTAAATCTGGTTTTAAAAGCGCAATGCTAAGAATATTAATAGATTCTGCGCATGTGCGGGAACTTGACTCTTAAAATTCCGATAAAATATAGAAATATTTTAAATTTATAATATTGTTTTGAAATATATGATTTGGAATGATTCCTAGTAACTCTATGAATAATTTAGAAATAAAGATAAAAATTATTTAAAAAAAGAAAAATTATAAATTATTTGTCGATCTCGAGATTCGAACAGAAGACCAGCAAAATACAATGACACACCCTGCCGATCTAGCCACCAAGACTCGTACCTCGAGAGCTTCTGAAGGGTCAAAGATTCTCATTATGACTCGGCAATAAGTTTTAAGTATTGTGTAAATCTGGTTTTAAAAGCGCAATGCTAAGAATATTAATAGATTCTGCGCATGTGCGGGAACTTGACTCTTAAAATTCCGATAAAATATAGAAATATTTTAAATTTATAATATTGTTTTGAAATATATGATTTGGAATGATTCCTAGTAACTCTATGAATAATTTAGAAATAAAGATAAAATTTATTTAAAAAAAAGAAAAATTATAAATTATTTGTCGATCCCGAGATTCGAAGAGAAGACCAGCAAAATACAATGACACACCCTGCCGATCTAGCCACCAAGACTCGTACCTCGAGAGCTTCTGAAGGGTCAAAGATTCTCATTACGACTCGGCAATAAGTTTTAAGTATTGTGTAAATCTGGTTTTAAAAGCGCAATGCTAAGAATATTAATAGATTCTGCGCATGTGCGGGAACTTGACTCTTAAAATTCCAATAAAATATAGAAATATATTAAATTTATAATATTGTTTTGAAATATATGATTTGGAATGATTCATAGAAACTCTATGAATAATGGAGAAATAAAGATAAAATTTATTTAAAAAAAAGAAAAATTATAAATTATTTGTCGATCTCGAGATTCGAAGAGAAGACCAGCAAAATACAATGACACACCCTGCCGATCTAGCCACCAAGACTCGTACCTCGAGAGCTTCTGAAGGGTCAAAGATTCTCATTACGACTCGGCAATAAGTTTTAAGTATTGTGTAAATCTTGTATTAAAAGCGCAATGCTAAGAATATTAATAGATTCTGCGCATGTGCGGGAACTTGACTCTTAAAATTCCAATAAAATATAGAAATATATTAAATTTATAATATTGTTTTGAAATATATGATTTGGAATGATTCATAGTAACTCTTTGAATAATGGAGAAATAAAGATAAAATTTATTTAAAAAAAAGAAAAATTATAAATTATTTGTCGATCTCGAGATTCGAACAGAAGACCAGCAAAATACAATGACACACCCTGCCGATCTAGCCACCAAGACTCGTACCTAGAGAGCTTCTGAAGGGTCAAAGATTCTCATTACGACTCGTCAATAAGTTTTAAGTATTGTGTAAATCTGGTTTTAAAAGCACAATGCTAAGAATATTAATAGATTCAGCCCATGTGCGGGAACTTGACTCTTAATATTCCGATAAAATATAGAAATATTTTAAGTTTATAATATTGTTTTGAAATATATAATTTGGAATGATTCATAGTAACTCTATGAATAATGGAGAACTAAAGATAAAATTTATTTAAAAAAAAGAAAAATTATAAATAATTTGTCGATCTCGAGATTCGAACAGAAGACCAGCAAAATACAATGACTCACCCTGCCGATCTAGCCACCAACACTCGTACCTCGAGAGCTTCTGAAGTGTCAAAGATTCTTATTACGACTCGGCAATAAGTTTTAAGTATTGTGTAAATCTGGTTTTAAAAGCACAATGCTAAGAATATTAATTGATTCTGCGCATGTGCGCGAACTTGACTCTTAAAATTCCGATAAAATATAGAAATATTTTAAATTTATAATATTGTTTTGAAATATATGATTTGAATGATTCATAGTAACTCTATGAATAATGGAGAAATAAAGATAAAAATTATTTTAAAAAAAGAAAAATTATAAATTATTTGTCGATCTCGAGATTCGAACAGAAGACCAGCAAAATACAATGACACACGCTGCCGATCTAGCCACCAAGACTCGTACCTCGAGAGCTGCTGAAGGGTCAAAGATTCTTATTACGACTCGGCAATAAGTTTTAAGTATTGTGTAAATCTGGTTTTAAAAGCACAATGCTAAGAATATTAATTGATTCTTCGCATGTGCGCGAACTTGACTCTTAAAATTCCGATAAAATATAGAAATATTTTAAATTTATAATACTGTTTTGAAATATATGATTTGGAATGATTCCTAGTAACTCTATGAATAATGGAGAAATAAAGATAAAAATTATTTTAAAAAAAGAAAAATTATAAATTATTTGTCGATCTCGAGATTCGAACAGAAGACCAGCAAAATACAATGACACAACCTGCCGATCTAGCCACCAAGACTCGTACCTCGAGAGCTTCTGAAGGGTCAAAGATTCTCATTACGACTCGGCAATAAGTTTTAAGTATTGTGTAAATCTGGTTTTAAAAGCACAATGCTAAGAATATTAATAGATTCAGCGCATGTGCGGGAACTTGACTCTTAAAATTCCGATAAAATATAGAAATATTTTAAATTTATAATATTGTTTTGAAATATATGATTTGGAATGATTCATAGTATATCTTTGAATAATGGGGAAATAAAGATAAAATTTATTTAAAAAAAAGAAAAATTATAAATTATTTGTCGATCTCGAGATTCGAACAGAAGACCAGTAAAATACAATGACACACACTGCCGATCTAGCCACCAAGACTCGTACCTCGTGAGCTTCTGAAGGGTCAAAGATTCTCATTACGACTCGGCAATAAGTTTTAAGTATTGTGTAAATCTGGTTTTAAAAGCACAATGATAAGAATATTAATTGATTCTGCGCATGTGCGCGAACTTGACTCTTAAAATTCCGATAAAATATAGAAATATTATAAATTTATAATATTGTTTTGAAATATATGATTTGGAATGATTCATAGTAACTCTATGAATAATGGAGAAATAAAGATAAAAATTATTTAAAAAAAAGAAAAATTATAAATTATTTGTCGATCTCGAGATTCGAACAGAAGACCAGCAAAATACAATGACACACACTGCCGATCTAGCCTTCAAGACTCATACCTCGTGAGCTTCTGAAGGGTCAAAGATTCTCATTACGACTCGGCAATAAGTTTTAAGTATTGTGTAAATCTGGTTTTAAAAGAGCAATGCTAAGAATATTAATAGATTCTGCAAATGTGCGGGAACTTGACTCTTAAAATTCCGATAAAATATAGAAATATATTAGATTTATAATATTGTTTTGAATTATATGATTTGGAATGATTCATAGTAACTCTATGAATAATAGAGAAATAAAGATAAAATTTATTAAAAAAAAGAAAAATTATAAATTATTTGTCGATCTCGAGATTCGAACTGAAGACCAGCAAAATACAATGACACACCCTGCCGATCTAGCAACCAAGACTCGGACCTCGAGAGCTTCTGAAGGGTCAAAGATTCTCATTACGACTCGTCAATAAGTTTTAAGTATTGTGTAAATCTGGTTTTAAAAGCACAATGCTAAGAATATTAATAGATTCAGCGCATGTGCGGGAACTTGACTCTTAAAATTCCAATAAAATATAGAAATATTATAAATTTATAATATTGTTTTGAAATATATGATTTGGAATGATTCATAGTAACTCTATGAATAATGGAGAAATAAAGATAAAAATTATTTAAAAAAAAGAAAAATTATAAATTATTTGTCGATCTCGAGATTCGAACAGAAGACCAGCAAAATACAATGACACACCCTGCCGATCTAGCCACCAAGACTCGTACCTAGAGAGCTTCTGAAGGGTCAAAGATTCTCATTACGACTCGTCAATAAGTTTTAAGTATTGTGTAAATCTGGTTTTAAAAGCACAATGCTAAGAATATTAATAGATTCAGCCCATGTGCGGGAACTTGACTCTTAATATTCCGATAAAATATAGAAATATTTTAAGTTTATAATATTGTTTTGAAATATATAATTTGGAATGATTCATAGTAACTCTATGAATAATGGAGAACTAAAGATAAAATTTATTTAAAAAAAAGAAAAATTATAAATAATTTGTCGATCTCGAGATTCGAACAGAAGACCAGCAAAATACAATGACTCACCCTGCCGATCTAGCCACCAACACTCGTACCTCGAGAGCTTCTGAAGTGTCAAAGATTCTTATTACGACTCGGCAATAAGTTTTAAGTATTGTGTAAATCTGGTTTTAAAAGCACAATGCTAAGAATATTAATTGATTCTGCGCATGTGCGCGAACTTGACTCTTAAAATTCCGATAAAATATAGAAATATTTTAAATTTATAATATTGTTTTGAAATATATGATTTGAATGATTCATAGTAACTCTATGAATAATGGAGAAATAAAGATAAAAATTATTTTAAAAAAAGAAAAATTATAAATTATTTGTCGATCTCGAGATTCGAACAGAAGACCAGCAAAATACAATGACACACGCTGCCGATCTAGCCACCAAGACTCGTACCTCGAGAGCTGCTGAAGGGTCAAAGATTCTTATTACGACTCGGCAATAAGTTTTAAGTATTGTGTAAATCTGGTTTTAAAAGCACAATGCTAAGAATATTAATTGATTCTTCGCATGTGCGCGAACTTGACTCTTAAAATTCCGATAAAATATAGAAATATTTTAAATTTATAATACTGTTTTGAAATATATGATTTGGAATGATTCCTAGTAACTCTATGAATAATGGAGAAATAAAGATAAAAATTATTTTAAAAAAAGAAAAATTATAAATTATTTGTCGATCTCGAGATTCGAACAGAAGACCAGCAAAATACAATGACACAACCTGCCGATCTAGCCACCAAGACTCGTACCTCGAGAGCTTCTGAAGGGTCAAAGATTCTCATTACGACTCGGCAATAAGTTTTAAGTATTGTGTAAATCTGGTTTTAAAAGCACAATGCTAAGAATATTAATAGATTCAGCGCATGTGCGGGAACTTGACTCTTAAAATTCCGATAAAATATAGAAATATTTTAAATTTATAATATTGTTTTGAAATATATGATTTGGAATGATTCATAGTATATCTTTGAATAATGGGGAAATAAAGATAAAATTTATTTAAAAAAAAGAAAAATTATAAATTATTTGTCGATCTCGAGATTCGAACAGAAGACCAGTAAAATACAATGACACACACTGCCGATCTAGCCACCAAGACTCGTACCTCGTGAGCTTCTGAAGGGTCAAAGATTCTCATTACGACTCGGCAATAAGTTTTAAGTATTGTGTAAATCTGGTTTTAAAAGCACAATGATAAGAATATTAATTGATTCTGCGCATGTGCGCGAACTTGACTCTTAAAATTCCGATAAAATATAGAAATATTATAAATTTATAATATTGTTTTGAAATATATGATTTGGAATGATTCATAGTAACTCTATGAATAATGGAGAAATAAAGATAAAAATTATTTAAAAAAAAGAAAAATTATAAATTATTTGTCGATCTCGAGATTCGAACAGAAGACCAGCAAAATACAATGACACACACTGCCGATCTAGCCTTCAAGACTCATACCTCGTGAGCTTCTGAAGGGTCAAAGATTCTCATTACGACTCGGCAATAAGTTTTAAGTATTGTGTAAATCTGGTTTTAAAAGAGCAATGCTAAGAATATTAATAGATTCTGCAAATGTGCGGGAACTTGACTCTTAAAATTCCGATAAAATATAGAAATATATTAGATTTATAATATTGTTTTGAATTATATGATTTGGAATGATTCATAGTAACTCTATGAATAATAGAGAAATAAAGATAAAATTTATTAAAAAAAAGAAAAATTATAAATTATTTGTCGATCTCGAGATTCGAACTGAAGACCAGCAAAATACAATGACACACCCTGCCGATCTAGCAACCAAGACTCGGACCTCGAGAGCTTCTGAAGGGTCAAAGATTCTCATTACGACTCGTCAATAAGTTTTAAGTATTGTGTAAATCTGGTTTTAAAAGCACAATGCTAAGAATATTAATAGATTCAGCGCATGTGCGGGAACTTGACTCTTAAAATTCCAATAAAATATAGAAATATTATAAATTTATAATATTGTTTTGAAATATATGATTTGGAATGATTCATAGTAACTCTATGAATAATGGAGAAATAAAGATAAAAATTATTTAAAAAAAAGAAAAATTATAAATTATTTGTCGATCTCGAGATTCGAACAGAAGACCAGCAAAATACAACGACACACCCTTCCGATCTAGCCACCAAGACTCGTAAATCGAGAGCTGCTGAAGGGTCAAAGATTCTTATTACGACTCGGCAATAAGTTTTAAGTATTGTGTAAATCTGGTTTTAAAAGCACAATGCTAAGAATATTAATAGATTCTGCGCATGTGCGGGATTTTGACTCTTAAAATTCCGATAAAATATAGAAATATTTTAAATTTATAATATTGTTTTGAAATATATGATTTGGAATGATTCATAGTAACTCTATGAATAATAGAGAAATAAAGATAAAATTTATTTAAAAAAACGAAAAATTATAAATTATTTGTCGATTTCGAGATTCGAACAGAAGACCAGCAAAATACAATGACACACCCTGCCGATCTAGCCACCAAGTCTCGTACCTCGAGAGCTTCTGAAGGGTCAAAGATTCTCATTACGACTCGGCAATAAGTTTTAAGTATTGTGTAAATCTGGTTTTAAAAGCACAATGCTAAGAATATTAATTGATTCTGCGCATGTGCGCGAACTTGACTCTTAAAATTCCGATAAAATATAGAAATATTATAAATTTATAATATTGTTTTGAAATATATGATTTGGAATGATTCATAGTAACTCTATGAATAATGGAGAAATAAAGATAAAAATTATTTAAAAAAAAGAAAAATTATAAATTATTTGTCGATCTCGAGATTCGAACAGAAGACCAGCAAAATACAACGACACACCCTTCTGATCTAGCCACCAAGACTCGTAATTCGAGAGCTGCTGAAGGGTCAAAGATTCTTATTACGACTCGGCAATAAGTTTTAAGTATTGTGTAAATATGGTTTTAAAAGCACAATGCTAAGAATATTAATAGATTCTGCGCATGTGCGGGATTTTGACTCTTAAAATTCCGATAAAATATAGAAATATTTTAAATTTATAATATTGTTTTGAAATATATGATTTGGAATGATTCCTAGTAACTCTATGAATAATGGAGAAATAAAGATAAAATTTATTTAAAAAAAAGAATAATTATAAATTATTTGTCGATCTCGAGATTCGAACAGAAGACCAGCAAAATACAATGACACACCCTGCCGATCTAGCCACCAAGACTCGTACCTCGAGAGCTTCTGAAGGCTCAAAGATTCTCATTACGACTCGGCAATAAGTTTTAAGTATTGGGTAAATCTGGTTTTAAAAGCGCAATGCTAAGAATATTAATAGATTCTGCGCATGTGCGGGAACTTGACTCTTAAAATTCCGATAAAATATAGAAATATTTTAAATTTATAATATTGTTTTGAAATATTTGATTTGGAATGATTCATAGTAACTCTATGAATAATGGAGAAATAAAGATAAAAATTATTTAAAAAAAAAGAAAAATTATAAATTATTTGTCGATCTCGAGATTCGAACAGAAGACCAGCAAAATACAACGACACACCCTTCCGATCTAGCCACCAAGACTCGCACCTCGTGAGCTGCTGAAGGGTCAAAGATTCTCATTACGACTCGGCAATAAGTTTTAAGTATTGTGTAAATCTGGTTTTAATAGCACAATGCTAAGAATATTAATTGATTCTGCGCATGTGCGCGAACTTGACTCTTAAAATTCCAATAAAATATAGAAATATTATAAATTTATAATATTGTTTTGAAATATATGATTTGGAATGATTCATAGTAACTCTATGAATAATGGAGAAATAAAGATAAAAATTATTTAAAAAAAAGAAAAATTATAAATTATTTGTCGATCTCGAGATTCGAACAGAAGACCAGCAAAATACAACGACACACCCTTCCGAACTAGCCACCAAGACTCGTAAATCGAGAGCTGCTGAAGGGTCAAAGATTCTTATTACGACTCGGCAATAAGTTTTAAGTATTGTGTAAATCTGGTTTTAAAAGCACAATGCTAAGAATATTAATAGATTCTGCGCATGTGCGGGATTTTGACTCTTAAAATTCCGATAAAATATAGAAATATTTTAAATTTATAATATTGTTTTGAAATATATGATTTGGAATGATTCATAGTAACTCTATGAATAATAGAGAAATAAAGATAAAATTTATTTAAAAAAAAGAAAAATTATAAATTATTTGTCGATCTCGAGATTCGAACAGAAGACCAGCAAAATACAATGACACACCCTGCCGATCTAGCCACCAAGACTCGTACCTCGTGAGCTGCTGAAGGGTCAAAGATTCTCATTACGACTCGGCAATAAGTTTTAAGTATTGTGTAAATCTGGTTTTAATAGCACAATGCTAAGAATATTAATTGATTCTGCGCATGTGCGCGAACTTGACTCTTAAAATTCCAATAAAATATAGAAATATTATAAATTTATAATATTGTTTTGAAATATATGATTTGGAATGATTCATAGTAACTCTATGAATAATGGAGAAATAAAGATAAAAATTATTTAAAAAAAAGAAAAATTATAAATTATTTGTCGATCTCGAGATTCGAACAGAAGACCAGCAAAATACAACGACACACCCTTCCGATCTAGCCACCAAGACTCGTAAATCGAGAGCTGCTGAAGGGTCAAAGATTCTTATTACGACTCGGCAATAAGTTTTAAGTATTGTGTAAATCTGGTTTTAAAAGCACAATGCTAAGAATATTAATAGATTCTGCGCATGTGCGGGATTTTGACTCTTAAAATTCCGATAAAATATAGAAATATTTTAAATTTATAATATTGTTTTGAAATATATGATTTGGAATGATTCATAGTAACTCTATGAATAATAGAGAAATAAAGATAAAATTTATTTAAAAAAACGAAAAATTATAAATTATTTGTCGATTTCGAGATTCGAACAGAAGACCAGCAAAATACAATGACACACCCTGCCGATCTAGCCACCAAGTCTCGTACCTCGAGAGCTTCTGAAGGGTCAAAGATTCTCATTACGACTCGGCAATAAGTTTTAAGTATTGTGTAAATCTGGTTTTAAAAGCACAATGCTAAGAATATTAATTGATTCTGCGCATGTGCGCGAACTTGACTCTTAAAATTCCGATAAAATATAGAAATATTATAAATTTATAATATTGTTTTGAAATATATGATTTGGAATGATTCATAGTAACTCTATGAATAATGGAGAAATAAAGATAAAAATTATTTAAAAAAAAGAAAAATTATAAATTATTTGTCGATCTCGAGATTCGAACAGAAGACCAGCAAAATACAACGACACACCCTTCTGATCTAGCCACCAAGACTCGTAATTCGAGAGCTGCTGAAGGGTCAAAGATTCTTATTACGACTCGGCAATAAGTTTTAAGTATTGTGTAAATATGGTTTTAAAAGCACAATGCTAAGAATATTAATAGATTCTGCGCATGTGCGGGATTTTGACTCTTAAAATTCCGATAAAATATAGAAATATTTTAAATTTATAATATTGTTTTGAAATATATGATTTGGAATGATTCCTAGTAACTCTATGAATAATGGAGAAATAAAGATAAAATTTATTTAAAAAAAAGAATAATTATAAATTATTTGTCGATCTCGAGATTCGAACAGAAGACCAGCAAAATACAATGACACACCCTGCCGATCTAGCCACCAAGACTCGTACCTCGAGAGCTTCTGAAGGCTCAAAGATTCTCATTACGACTCGGCAATAAGTTTTAAGTATTGGGTAAATCTGGTTTTAAAAGCGCAATGCTAAGAATATTAATAGATTCTGCGCATGTGCGGGAACTTGACTCTTAAAATTCCGATAAAATATAGAAATATTTTAAATTTATAATATTGTTTTGAAATATTTGATTTGGAATGATTCATAGTAACTCTATGAATAATGGAGAAATAAAGATAAAAATTATTTAAAAAAAAGAAAAATTATAAATTATTTGTCGATCTCGAGATTCGAACAGAAGACCAGCAAAATACAACGACACACCCTTCCGATCTAGCCACCAAGACTCGCACCTCGAGAGCTGCTGAAGGGTCAAAGATTCTTATTACGACTCGGCAATAAGTTTTAATTATTGTGTAAATATGGTTTTAAAAGCACAATGCTAAGAATATTAATAGATTCTGTGCATGTGCGGGATTTTGACTCTTAAAATTCCGATAAAATATAGAAATATTTTAAATTTATAATATTGTTTTGAAATATATGATTTGGAATGATTCCTAGTAACTCTATGAATAATGGAGAAATAAAGATAAAATCTATTTAAAAAAAAAGAAAAATTATAAATTATTTGTCGATCTCGAGATTCGAACTGAAGACCAGCAAAATACAATGACACACCCTGCCGATCTAGCAACCAAGACTCGGACCTCGAGAGCTTCTGAAGGGTCAAAGATTCTCATTACGACTCGTCAATAAGTTTTAAGTATTGTGTAAATCTGGTTTTAAAAGCACAATGCTAAGAATATTAATAGATTCAGCGCATGTGCGGGAACTTGACTCTTAAAATTCCAATAAAATATAGAAATATTATAAATTTATAATATTGTTTTGAAATATATGATTTGGAATGATTCATAGTAACTCTATGAATAATGGAGAAATAAAGATAAAAATTATTTAAAAAAAAGAAAAATTATAAATTATTTGTCGATCTCGAGATTCGAACAGAAGACCAGCAAAATACAACGACACACCCTTCCGATCTAGCCACCAAGACTCGTAAATCGAGAGCTGCTGAAGGGTCAAAGATTCTTATTACGACTCGGCAATAAGTTTTAAGTATTGTGTAAATCTGGTTTTAAAAGCACAATGCTAAGAATATTAATAGATTCTGCGCATGTGCGGGATTTTGACTCTTAAAATTCCGATAAAATATAGAAATATTTTAAATTTATAATATTGTTTTGAAATATATGATTTGGAATGATTCATAGTAACTCTATGAATAATAGAGAAATAAAGATAAAATTTATTTAAAAAAACGAAAAATTATAAATTATTTGTCGATTTCGAGATTCGAACAGAAGACCAGCAAAATACAATGACACACCCTGCCGATCTAGCCACCAAGTCTCGTACCTCGAGAGCTTCTGAAGGGTCAAAGATTCTCATTACGACTCGGCAATAAGTTTTAAGTATTGTGTAAATCTGGTTTTAAAAGCACAATGCTAAGAATATTAATTGATTCTGCGCATGTGCGCGAACTTGACTCTTAAAATTCCGATAAAATATAGAAATATTATAAATTTATAATATTGTTTTGAAATATATGATTTGGAATGATTCATAGTAACTCTTTGAATAATGGAGAAATAAAGATAAAAATTATTTAAAAAAAAGAAAAATTATAAATTATTTGTCGATCTCGAGATTCGAACAGAAGACCAGCAAAATACAACGACACACCCTTCTGATCTAGCCACCAAGACTCGTAATTCGAGAGCTGCTGAAGGGTCAAAGATTCTTATTACGACTCGGCAATAAGTTTTAAGTATTGTGTAAATATGGTTTTAAAAGCACAATGCTAAGAATATTAATAGATTCTGCGCATGTGCGGGATTTTGACTCTTAAAATTCCGATAAAATATAGAAATATTTTAAATTTATAATATTGTTTTGAAATATATGATTTGGAATGATTCCTAGTAACTCTATGAATAATGGAGAAATAAAGATAAAATTTATTTAAAAAAAAGAATAATTATAAATTATTTGTCGATCTCGAGATTCGAACAGAAGACCAGCAAAATACAATGACACACCCTGCCGATCTAGCCACCAAGACTCGTACCTCGAGAGCTTCTGAAGGCTCAAAGATTCTCATTACGACTCGGCAATAAGTTTTAAGTATTGGGTAAATCTGGTTTTAAAAGCGCAATGCTAAGAATATTAATAGATTCTGCGCATGTGCGGGAACTTGACTCTTAAAATTCCGATAAAATATAGAAATATTTTAAATTTATAATATTGTTTTGAAATATTTGATTTGGAATGATTCATAGTAACTCTATGAATAATGGAGAAATAAAGATAAAAATTATTTAAAAAAAAAGAAAAATTATAAATTATTTGTCGATCTCGAGATTCGAACAGAAGACCAGCAAAATACAACGACACACCCTTCCGATCTAGCCACCAAGACTCGCACCTCGTGAGCTGCTGAAGGGTCAAAGATTCTCATTACGACTCGGCAATAAGTTTTAAGTATTGTGTAAATCTGGTTTTAATAGCACAATGCTAAGAATATTAATTGATTCTGCGCATGTGCGCGAACTTGACTCTTAAAATTCCAATAAAATATAGAAATATTATAAATTTATAATATTGTTTTGAAATATATGATTTGGAATGATTCATAGTAACTCTATGAATAATGGAGAAATAAAGATAAAAATTATTTAAAAAAAAGAAAAATTATAAATTATTTGTCGATCTCGAGATTCGAACAGAAGACCAGCAAAATACAACGACACACCCTTCCGAACTAGCCACCAAGACTCGTAAATCGAGAGCTGCTGAAGGGTCAAAGATTCTTATTACGACTCGGCAATAAGTTTTAAGTATTGTGTAAATCTGGTTTTAAAAGCACAATGCTAAGAATATTAATAGATTCTGCGCATGTGCGGGATTTTGACTCTTAAAATTCCGATAAAATATAGAAATATTTTAAATTTATAATATTGTTTTGAAATATATGATTTGGAATGATTCATAGTAACTCTATGAATAATAGAGAAATAAAGATAAAATTTATTTAAAAAAAAGAAAAATTATAAATTATTTGTCGATCTCGAGATTCGAACAGAAGACCAGCAAAATACAATGACACACCCTGCCGATCTAGCCACCAAGACTCGTACCTCGTGAGCTGCTGAAGGGTCAAAGATTCTCATTACGACTCGGCAATAAGTTTTAAGTATTGTGTAAATCTGGTTTTAATAGCACAATGCTAAGAATATTAATTGATTCTGCGCATGTGCGCGAACTTGACTCTTAAAATTCCAATAAAATATAGAAATATTATAAATTTATAATATTGTTTTGAAATATATGATTTGGAATGATTCATAGTAACTCTATGAATAATGGAGAAATAAAGATAAAAATTATTTAAAAAAAAGAAAAATTATAAATTATTTGTCGATCTCGAGATTCGAACAGAAGACCAGCAAAATACAACGACACAACCTTCCGATCTAGCCACCAAGACTCGTAAATCGAGAGCTGCTGAAGGGTCAAAGATTCTTATTACGACTCGGCAATAAGTTTTAAGTATTGTGTAAATCTGGTTTTAAAAGCACAATGCTAAGAATATTAATAGATTCTGCGCATGTGCGGGATTTTGACTCTTAAAATTCCGATAAAATATAGAAATATTTTAAATTTATAATATTGTTTTGAAATATATGATTTGGAATGATTCATAGTAACTCTATGAATAATAGAGAAATAAAGATAAAATTTATTTAAAAAAACGAAAAATTATAAATTATTTGTCGATTTCGAGATTCGAACAGAAGACCAGCAAAATACAATGACACACCCTGCCGATCTAGCCACCAAGTCTCGTACCTCAAGAGCTTCTGAAGGGTCAAAGATTCTCATTACGACTCGGCAATAAGTTTTAAGTATTGTGTAAATCTGGTTTTAAAAGCACAATGCTAAGAATATTAATTGATTCTGCGCATGTGCGGGATTTTGACTCTTAAAATTCCGATAAAATATAGAAATATTTTAAATTTATAATATTGTTTTGAAATATATGATTTGGAATGATTCCTAGTAACTCTATGAATAATGGAGAAATAAAGATAAAATTTATTTAAAAAAAAGAATAATTATAAATTATTTGTCGATCTCGAGATTCGAACAGAAGACCAGCAAAATACAATGACACACCCTGCCGATCTAGCCACCAAGACTCGTACCTCGAGAGCTTCTGAAGGCTCAAAGATTCTCATTACGACTCGGCAATAAGTTTTAAGTATTGGGTAAATCTGGTTTTAAAAGCGCAATGCTAAGAATATTAATAGATTCTGCGCATGTGCGGGAACTTGACTCTTAAAATTCCGATAAAATATAGAAATATTTTAAATTTATAATATTGTTTTGAAATATTTGATTTGGAATGATTCATAGTAACTCTATGAATAATGGAGAAATAAAGATAAAAATTATTTAAAAAAAAGAAAAATTATAAATTATTTGTCGATCTCGAGATTCGAACAGAAGACCAGCAAAATACAACGACACACCCTTCCGATCTAGCCACCAAGACTCGCACCTCGAGAGCTGCTGAAGGGTCAAAGATTCTTATTACGACTCGGCAATAAGTTTTAATTATTGTGTAAATATGGTTTTAAAAGCACAATGCTAAGAATATTAATAGATTCTGTGCATGTGCGGGATTTTGACTCTTAAAATTCCGATAAAATATAGAAATATTTTAAATTTATAATATTGTTTTGAAATATATGATTTGGAATGATTCCTAGTAACTCTATGAATAATGGAGAAATAAAGATAAAATCTATTTAAAAAAAAAGAAAAATTATAAATTATTTGTCGATCTCGAGATTCGAACAGAAGACCAGCAAAATACAATGACACACCCTGCCGATCTAGCCACCAAGACTCGTACCTCGAGAGCTTCTGAAGGGTCAAAGATTCTCATTACGAATCGGCAATAAGTTTTAAGTATTGGGTAAATCTGGTTTTAAAAGAGCAATGCTAAGAATATTAATAGATTCTGCAAATGTGCGGGAACTTGACTCTTAAAATTCCGATAAAATATAGAAATATATTAGATTTATAATATTGTTTTGAATTATATGATTTGGAATGATTCATAGTAACTCTATGAATAATAGAGAAATAAAGATAAAATTTATTAAAAAAAAAGAAAAATTATAAATTATTTGTCGATCTCGAGATTCGAACTGAAGACCAGCAAAATACAATGACACACCCTGCCGATCTAGCAACCAAGACTCGGACCTCGAGAGCTTCTGAAGGGTCAAAGATTCTCATTACGACTCGTCAATAAGTTTTAAGTATTGTGTAAATCTGGTTTTAAAAGCACAATGCTAAGAATATTAATAGATTCAGCGCATGTGCGGGAACTTGACTCTTAAAATTCCGATAAAATATAGAAATATTTTAAATTTATAATATTGTTTTGAAATATATGATTTGGAATGATTCATAGTAACTCTATAAATAATGGAGAAATAAAGATAAAATTTATTTAAAAAAAAAGAAAAATTATAAATTATTTGTCGATCTCGAGATTCGAACAGAAGACCAGCAAAATACAATGACACACCCTGCCGATCTAGCCACCAAGACTCGTACCTCGTGAGCTGCTGAAGGGTCAAAGATTCTCATTACGACTCGGCAATAAGTTTTAAGTATTGTGTAAATCTGGTTTTAATAGCACAATGCTAAGAATATTAATTGATTCTGCGCATGTGCGCGAACTTGACTCTTAAAATTCCAATAAAATATAGAAATATTATAAATTTATAATATTGTTTTGAAATATATGATTTGGAATGATTCATAGTAACTCTATGAATAATGGAGAAATAAAGATAAAAATTATTTAAAAAAAAGAAAAATTATAAATTATTTGTCGATCTCGAGATTCGAACAGAAGACCAGCAAAATACAACGACACACCCTTCCGATCTAGCCACCAAGACTCGTAAATCGAGAGCTGCTGAAGGGTCAAAGATTCTTATTACGACTCGGCAATAAGTTTTAAGTATTGTGTAAATCTGGTTTTAAAAGCACAATGCTAAGAATATTAATAGATTCTGCGCATGTGCGGGATTTTGACTCTTAAAATTCCGATAAAATATAGAAATATTTTAAATTTATAATATTGTTTTGAAATATATGATTTGGAATGATTCATAGTAACTCTATGAATAATAGAGAAATAAAGATAAAATTTATTTAAAAAAACGAAAAATTATAAATTATTTGTCGATTTCGAGATTCGAACAGAAGACCAGCAAAATACAATGACACACCCTGCCGATCTAGCCACCAAGTCTCGTACCTCGAGAGCTTCTGAAGGGTCAAAGATTCTCATTACGACTCGGCAATAAGTTTTAAGTATTGTGTAAATCTGGTTTTAAAAGCACAATGCTAAGAATATTAATTGATTCTGCGCATGTGCGCGAACTTGACTCTTAAAATTCCGATAAAATATAGAAATATTATAAATTTATAATATTGTTTTGAAATATATGATTTGGAATGATTCATAGTAACTCTATGAATAATGGAGAAATAAAGATAAAAATTATTTAAAAAAAAGAAAAATTATAAATTATTTGTCGATCTCGAGATTCGAACAGAAGACCAGCAAAATAAAACGACACACCCTTCTGATCTAGCCACCAAGACTCGTAATTCGAGAGCTGCTGAAGGGTCAAAGATTCTTATTACGACTCGGCAATAAGTTTTAAGTATTGTGTAAATATGGTTTTAAAAGCACAATGCTAAGAATATTAATAGATTCTGCGCATGTGCGGGATTTTGACTCTTAAAATTCCGATAAAATATAGAAATATTTTAAATTTATAATATTGTTTTGAAATATATGATTTGGAATGATTCCTAGTAACTCTATGAATAATGGAGAAATAAAGATAAAATTTATTTAAAAAAAAGAATAATTATAAATTATTTGTCGATCTCGAGATTCGAACAGAAGACCAGCAAAATACAATGACACACCCTGCCGATCTAGCCACCAAGACTCGTACCTCGAGAGCTTCTGAAGGCTCAAAGATTCTCATTACGACTCGGCAATAAGTTTTAAGTATTGGGTAAATCTGGTTTTAAAAGCGCAATGCTAAGAATATTAATAGATTCTGCGCATGTGCGGGAACTTGACTCTTAAAATTCCGATAAAATATAGAAATATTTTAAATTTATAATATTGTTTTGAAATATTTGATTTGGAATGATTCATAGTAACTCTATGAATAATGGAGAAATAAAGATAAAAATTATTTAAAAAAAAGAAAAATTATAAATTATTTGTCGATCTCGAGATTCGAACAGAAGACCAGCAAAATACAACGACACACCCTTCCGATCTAGCCACCAAGACTCGCACCTCGAGAGCTGCTGAAGGGTCAAAGATTCTTATTACGACTCGGCAATAAGTTTTAATTATTGTGTAAATATGGTTTTAAAAGCACAATGCTAAGAATATTAATAGATTCTGTGCATGTGCGGGATTTTGACTCTTAAAATTCCGATAAAATATAGAAATATTTTAAATTTATAATATTGTTTTGAAATATATGATTTGGAATGATTCATAGTAACTCTATGAATAATGGAGAAATAAAGATAAAAATTATTTAAAAAAAAGAAAAATTATAAATTATTTGTCGATCTCGAGATTCGAACAGAAGACCAGCAAAATACAACGACACACCCTGCCGATCTAGCCACCAAGTCTCGTACCTCGAGAGCTTCTGAAGGGTCAAAGATTCTCATTACGACTCGGCAATAAGTTTTAAGTATTGTGTAAATCTGGTTTTAAAAGCACAATGCTAAGAATATTAATTGATTCTGCGCATGTGCGCGAACTTGACTCTTAAAATTCCGATAAAATATAGAAATATTATAAATTTATAATATTGTTTTGAAATATATGATTTGGAATGATTCATAGTAACTCTATGAATAATGGAGAAATAAAGATAAAAATTATTTAAAAAAAAGAAAAATTATAAATTATTTGTCGATCTCGAGATTCGAACAGAAGACCAGCAAAATACAACGACACACCCTTCCGATCTAGCCACCAAGACTCGTACCTCGAGAGCTGCTGAAGGGTCAAAGATTCTTATTACGACTCGGCAATAAGTTTTAAGTATTGTGTAAATATGGTTTTAAAAGCACAATGCTAAGAATATTAATAGATTCTGCGCATGTGCGGGATTTTGACTCTTAAAATTCCGATAAAATATAGAAATATTTTAAATTTATAATATTGTTTTGAAATATATGATTTGGAATGATTCCTAGTAACTCTATGAATAATGGAGAAATAAAGATAAAATCTATTTAAAAAAAAAGAAAAATTATAAATTATTTGTCGATCTCGAGATTCGAACAGAAGACCAGCAAAATACAATGACACACCCTGCCGATCTAGCCACAAAGACTCGTACCTCGTGAGCTGCTGAAGGGTCAAAGATTCTCATTACGACTCGGCAATAAGTTTTAAGTATTGTGTAAATCTGGTTTTAATAGCACAATGCTAAGAATATTAATAGATTCAGCGCATGTGCGGGAACTTGACTCTTAAAATTCCGATAAAATATAGAAATATTTTAAATTTATAATATTGTTTTGAAATATATGATTTGGAATGATTCATAGTAACTCTTTGAATAATGGGGAAATAAAGATAAAATTTATTTAAAAAAAAGAAAAATTATAAATTATTTGTCGATCTCGAGATTCGAACAGAAGACCAGCAAAATACAATGACACACCCTGCCGATCTAGCCACCAAGACTCGTACCTCGTGAGCTGCTGAAGGGTCAAAGATTCTCATTACGACTCGGCAATAAGTTTTAAGTATTGTGTAAATCTGGTTTTAATAGCACAATGCTAAGAATATTAATTGATTCTGCGCATGTGCGCGAACTTGACTCTTAAAATTCCAATAAAATATAGAAATATTATAAATTTATAATATTGTTTTGAAATATATGATTTGGAATGATTCATAGTAACTCTATGAATAATGGAGAAATAAAGATAAAAATTATTTAAAAAAAAGAAAAATTATAAATTATTTGTCGATCTCGAGATTCGAACAGAAGACCAGCAAAATACAACGACACACCCTTCCGATCTTGCCACCAAGACTCGTAAATCGAGAGCTGCTGAAGGGTCAAAGATTCTTATTACGACTCGGCAATAAGTTTTAAGTATTGTGTAAATCTGGTTTTAAAAGCGCAATGCTAAGAATATTAATAGATTCTGCGCATGTGCGGGAACTTGACTCTTAAAATTCCGATAAAATATAGAAATATTTTAAATTTATAATATTGTTTTGAAATATTTGATTTGGAATGATTCATAGTAACTCTATGAATAATGGAGAAATAAAGATAAAAATTATTTAAAAAAAAGAAAAATTATAAATTATTTGTCGATCTCGAGATTCGAACAGAAGACCAGCAAAATACAACGACACACCCTGCCGATCTAGCCACCAAGTCTCGTACCTCGAGAGCTTCTGAAGGGTCAAAGATTCTCATTACGACTCGGCAATAAGTTTTAAGTATTGTGTAAATCTGGTTTTAAAAGCACAATGCTAAGAATATTAATTGATTCTGCGCATGTGCGCGAACTTGACTCTTAAAATTCCGATAAAATATAGAAATATTATAAATTTATAATATTGTTTTGAAATATATGATTTGGAATGATTCATAGTAACTCTATGAATAATGGAGAAATAAAGATAAAAATTATTTAAAAAAAAGAAAAATTATAAATTATTTGTCGATCTCGAGATTCGAACAGAAGACCAGCAAAATACAACGACACACCCTTCCGATATAGCCACCAAGACTCGTACCTCGAGAGCTGCTGAAGGGTCAAAGATTCTTATTACGACTCGGCAATAAGTTTTAAGTATTGTGTAAATATGGTTTTAAAAGCACAATGCTAAGAATATTAATAGATTCTGCGCATGTGCGGGATTTTGACTCTTAAAATTCCGATAAAATATAGAAATATTTTAAATTTATAATATTGTTTTGAAATATATGATTTGGAATGATTCCTAGTAACTCTATGAATAATGGAGAAATAAAGATAAAATCTATTTAAAAAAAAAGAAAAATTATAAATTATTTGTCGATCTCGAGATTCGAACAGAAGACCAGCAAAATACAATGACACACCCTGCCGATCTAGCCACAAAGACTCGTACCTCGTGAGCTGCTGAAGGGTCAAAGATTCTCATTACGACTCGGCAATAAGTTTTAAGTATTGTGTAAATCTGGTTTTAATAGCACAATGCTAAGAATATTAATTGATTCTGCGCATGTGCGCGAACTTGACTCTTAAAATTCCAATAAAATATAGAAATATTATAAATTTATAATATTGTTTTGAAACATATGATTTGGAATGATTCATAGTAACTCTATGAATAATGGAGAAATAAAGATAAAAGTTATTTAAAAAAAAGAAAAATTATAAATTATTTGTCGATCTCGAGATTCGAACAGAAGACCAGCAAAATACAACGACACACCCTTCCGATCTAGCCACCAAGACTCGTAAATCGAGAGCTGCTGAAGGGTCAAAGATTCTTATTACGACTCGGCAATAAGTTTTAAGTATTGTGTAAATCTGGTTTTAAAAGCACAATGCTAAGAATATTAATAGATTCTGCGCATGTGCGGGATTTTGACTCTTAAAATTCCGATAAAATATAGAAATATTTTAAATTTATAATATTGTTTTGAAATATATGATTTGGAATGATTCATAGTAACTCTATGAATAATAGAGAAATAAAGATAAAATTTATTTAAAAAAACGAAAAATTATAAATTATTTGTCGATTTCGAGATTCGAACAGAAGACCAGCAAAATACAATGACACACCCTGCCGATGTAGCCACCAAGTCTCGTACCTCGAGAGCTTCTGAAGGGTCAAAGTTTCTCATTACGACTCGGCAATAAGTTTTAAGTATTGTGTAAATCTGGTTTTAAAAGCGCAAAGCTAAGAATATTAATAGATTCTGCGCATGTGCGGGAACTTGACTCTTAAAATTCCAATAAAATATAGAAATATATTAAATTTATAATATTGTTTTGAAATATATGATTTGGAATGATTCATAGTAACTCTTTGAATAATGGAGAAATAAAGATAAAATTTATTTAAAAAAAAGAAAAATTATAAATTATTTGTCGATCTCGAGATTCGAACAGAAGACCAGCAAAATAAAATGACACACCCTGCCGATCTAGCCACCAAGACTCGTACCGCGAGAGCTTCTGAAGTGTCAAAGATTCTCATTACGACTCGTCAATAAGTTTTAAGTATTGTGTAAATCTGGTTTTAAAAGCACAATGCTAAGAATATTAATAGATTCAGTGCATGTGCGGGAACTTGACTCTTAAAATTCCGATAAAATATAGAAATTTTTTAAATTTATAATATTGTTTTGAAATATATAATTTGGAATGATTCATAGTAACTCTATGAATAATGGAGAACTAAAGATAAAATTTATTTAAAAAAAAGAAAAATTATAAATTATTTGTCGATCTCGAGATTCGAACAGAAGACCAGCAAAATACAATGACACACCCTGCCGATCTAGCCACCAAGACTCGTACCGCGAGAGCTTCTGAAGTGTCAAAGAATCTTATTACGACTCGGCAATAAGTTTTAAGTATTGTGTAAATCTGGTTTTAAAAGCACAATGCTAAGAATATTAATTGATTCTGCGCATGTGCGGGAACTTGACTCTTAAAATTCCGATAAAATATAGAAATATATTAGATTTATAATATTGTTTTGAAATATATGATTTGGAATGATTCATAGTAACTCTATGAATAATAGAGAAATAAAGATAAAATTTATTTAAAAAAAAGAAAAATTATAAATTATTTGTCGATCTCGAGATTCGAACTGAAGACCAGCAAAATTCAATGACACACCCTGCCGATCTAGCAACCAAGACTCGGACCTCGAGAGCTTCTGAAGGGTCAAAGATTCTCATTACGACTCGTCAATAGGTTTTAAGTATTGTGTAAATCTGGTTTTAAAAGCACAATGCTAAGAATATTAATAGATTCAGCGCATGTGCGGGAACTTGACTCTTAAAATTCCGATAAAATATAGAAATATTTTAAATTTATAATATTGTTTTGAAATATATGATTTGGAATGATTCATAGTAACTCTTTGAATAATGGGGAAATAAAGATAAAATTTATTTAAAGAAAAGAAAAATTATAAATTATTTGTCGATCTCGAGATTCGGACAGAAGACCAGCAAAATACAATGACACACCCTGCCGATCTAGCCACCAAGACTCGTACGTCGTGAGCTTCTGAAGGGTCAAAGATTATCATTACGACTCGGCAATAAGTTTTAAGTATTGTGTAAATCTGATTTTAAAAGCACAATGCTAAGAATATTAATAGATTCTGCGCATGTGCGGGATTCACTCTTAAAATTCCGATAAAATATAGAAATATTTTAAATTTATAATATTGTTTTGAAATATATGATTTGGAATGATTCATAGTAACTCTTTGAATAATGGGGAAATAAAGATAAAATTTATTTAAAAAAAAAGAAAAATTATAAATTATTTGTCGATCTCGAGATTCGAACAGAAGACCAGCAAAATACAATGACACACCCTGCCGATCTAGCCACCAAGACTCGTATCTCGTGAGCTTCTGAAGGGTCAAAGATTCTCATTACGACTCGGCAATAAGTTTTAAGTATTGTGTAAATCTGGTTTTAAAAGCACAATGCTAAGAATATTAATAGATTCAGCGCATGTGCGGGAACTTGACTCTTAAAATTCCGATAAAATATAGAAATATTTTAAATTTATAATATTGTTTTGAAATATATGATTTGGAATGATTCATAGTAACTCTATGAATAATGGTGAAATAAAGATAAAAATTATTTTAAAAAAAGAAAAATTATAAATTATTTGTCGATCTCGAGATTCGAACAGAAGACCAGCAAAATACAATGACACACCCTGCCGATCTAGCCACCAAGACTCGTACCTCGAGAGCTTCTGAAGGGTCAAAGATTCTCATTATGACTCGGCAATAATTTTTAAGTATTGTGTAAATCTGGTTTTAAAAGCGCAATGCTAAGAATATTAATAGATTCTGCGCATGTGCGGGAACTTGACTCTTAAAATTCCGATAAAATATAGAAATATATTAAATTTATAATATTGTTTTGAAATGTATGATTTGGAATGATTCATAGTAACTCTATGAATAATAGAGAAATAAAGATAAAATGTATTTAAAAAAAAGAAAAATTATAAATTATTTGTCGATCTCGAGATTCGAACTGAAGACCAGCAAAATACAATGACACACCCTTCCGAACTAGCCACCAAGACTCGTAAATCGAGAGCTGCTGAAGGGTCAAAGATTCTTATTACGACTCGGCAATAAGTTTTAAGTATTGTGTAAATCTGGTTTTAAAAGCACAATGCTAAGAATATTAATAGATTCTGCGCATGTGCGGGATTTTGACTCTTAAAATTCCGATAAAATATAGAAATATTTTAAATTTATAATATTGTTTTGAAATATATGATTTTAAATGATTCATAGTAACTCTATGAATAATAGAGAAATAAAGATAAAATTTATTTAAAAAAAAGAAAAATTATAAATTATTTGTCGATCTCGAGATTCGAACAGAAGACCAGCAAAATACAATGACACACCCTGCCGATCTAGCCACCAAGACTCGGACCTCGAGAGCTTCTGAAGGGTCAAAGATTCTCATTACGACTCGTCAATAAGTTTTAAGTATTGTGTAAATCTGGTTTTAAAAGCACAATGCTAAGAATATTAATAGATTCAGCGCATGTGCGGGAACTTGACTCATAAAATTCCGATAAAATATAGAAATATTTTAAATTTATAATATTGTTTTGAAATATATGATTTGGAATGATTCATAGTAACTCTATGAATAATGGAGAAATAAAGATAAAAATTATTTTAAAAAAAGAAAAATTATAAATTATTTGTCGATCTCGAGATTCGAACAGAAGACCAGCAAAATACAATGACACACCCTGCCGATCTAGCCACCAAGACTCGTAACTCGAGAGCTGCTGAAGGGTCAAAGATTCTTATTACGACTCGGCAATAAGTTTTAAGTATTGTGTAAATATGGTTTTAAAAGCACAATGCTAAGAATATTAATAGATTCTGCGCATGTGCGGGATTTTGACTCTTAAAATTCCGATAAAATATAGAAATATTTTAAATTTATAATATTGTTTTGAAATATATGATTTGGAATGATTCATAGTAACTCTATGAATAATAGAGAAATAAAGATAAAAATTATTTAAAAAAACGAAAAATTATAAATTATTTGTCGATTTCGAGATTCGAACAGAAGAGCAGCAAAATACAATGACACACCCTGCCGATCTAGCCACCAAGACTCGTACCTCGAGAGCTTCTGAAGGGTCAAAGTTTCTCATTACGACTCGGCAATAAGTTTTAAGTATTGTGTAAATCTGGTTTTAAAAGCGCAATGCTAAGAATATTAATAGATTCTGCGCATGTGCGGGAACTTGACTCTTAAAATTCCAATAAAATATAGAAATATATTAAATTTATAATATTGTTTTGAAATATATGATTTGGAATGATTCATAGTAACTCTATGAATAATGGAGAAATAAAGATAAAATTATTTTAAAAAAAGAAAAATTATAAATTATTTGTCGATCTCGAGATTCGAACAGAAGACCAGCAAAATACAATGACACACCCTGCCGATCTAGCCACCAAGACTCGTACCTCGAGAGCTTCTGAAGGGTCAAAGATTCTCATTACGACTCGTCAATAAGTTTTGAGTATTGTGTAAATCTGGTTTTAAAAGCACAATGCTAAGAATATTAATAGATTCTGCGCATGTGCGGGAACTTGACTCTTAAAATTCCGATAAAATATAGAAATATTTTAAATTTATAATATTGTTTTGAAATATATGATTTGGAATGATTCATAGTAACTCTATGAATAATGGAGAAATAAAGATAAAAATTATTTTAAAAAAAGAAAAATTATAAATTATTTGTCGATCTCGAGATTCGAACAGAAGACCAGCAAAATACAATGACACACCCTGCCGATCTAGCCACCCAGACTCGTACCTCGAGAGCTGCTGAAGGGTCAAAGATTCTTATTACGACTCGGCAATAAGTTTTAAGTATTGTGTAAATATGGTTTTAAAAGCACAATGCTAAGTATATTAATAGATTCAGCGCATGTGCGGGAACTTGACTCATAAAATTCCGATAAAATATAGAAATATTTTAAATTTATAATATTGTTTTGAAATATATGATTTGGAATGATTCATAGTAACTCTATGAATAATGGAGAAATAAAGATAAAAATTATTTTAAAAAAAGAAAAATTATAAATTATTTGTCGATCTCGAGATTCGAACAGAAGACCAGCAAAATACAATGACACACCCTGCCGATCTAGCCACCAAGACTCGTAACTCGAGAGCTGCTGAAGGGTCAAAGATTCTTATTACGACTCGGCAATAAGTTTTAAGTATTGTGTAAATATGGTTTTAAAAGCACAATGCTAAGAATATTAATAGATTCTGCGCATGTGCGGGATTTTGACTCTTAAAATTCCGATAAAATATAGAAATATTTTAAATTTATAATATTGTTTTGAAATATATGATTTGGAATGATTCATAGTAACTCTATGAATAATAGAGAAATAAAGATAAAAATTATTTAAAAAAACGAAAAATTATAAATTATTTGTCGATCTCGAGATTCGAACAGAAGACCAGCAAAATACAATGACACACCCTGCCGATCTAGCCACCCAGACTCGTACCTCGAGAGCTGCTGAAGGGTCAAAGATTCTTATTACGACTCGTCAATAAGTTTTAAGTATTGTGTAAATATGGTTTTAAAAGCACAATGCTAAGTATATTAATAGATTCAGCGCATGTGCGGGAACTTGACTCATAAAATTCCGATAAAATATAGAAATATTTTAAATTTATAATATTGTTTTGAAATATATGATTTGGAATGATTCATAGTAACTCTATGAATAATGGAGAAATAAAGATAAAAATTATTTTAAAAAAAGAAAAATTATAAATTATTTGTCGATCTCGAGATTCGAACAGAAGACCAGCAAAATACAATGACACACCCTGCCGATCTAGCCACCAAGACTCGTAACTCGAGAGCTGCTGAAGGGTCAAAGATTCTTATTACGACTCGGCAATAAGTTTTAAGTATTGTGTAAATATGGTTTTAAAAGCACAATGCTAAGAATATTAATAGATTCTGCGCATGTGCGGGATTTTGACTCTTAAAATTCCGATAAAATATAGAAATATTTTAAATTTATAATATTGTTTTGAAATATATGATTTGGAATGATTCATAGTAACTCTATGAATAATAGAGAAATAAAGATAAAAATTATTTAAAAAAACGAAAAATTATAAATTATTTGTCGATTTCGAGATTCGAACAGAAGAGCAGCAAAATACAATGACACACCCTGCCGATCTAGCCACCAAGACTCGTACCTCGAGAGCTTCTGAAGGGTCAAAGTTTCTCATTACGACTCGGCAATAAGTTTTAAGTATTGTGTAAATCTGGTTTTAAAAGCGCAATGCTAAGAATATTAATAGATTCTGCGCATGTGCGGGAACTTGACTCTTAAAATTCCAATAAAATATAGAAATATATTAAATTTATAATATTGTTTTGAAATATATGATTTGGAATGATTCATAGTAACTCTATGAATAATGGAGAAATAAAGATAAAATTATTTTAAAAAAAGAAAAATTATAAATTATTTGTCGATCTCGAGATTCGAACAGAAGACCAGCAAAATACAATGACACACCCTGCCGATCTAGCCACCAAGACTCGTACCTCGAGAGCTTCTGAAGGGTCAAAGATTCTCATTACGACTCGTCAATAAGTTTTAAGTATTGTGTAAATCTGGTTTTAAAAGCACAATGCTAAGAATATTAATAGATTCTGCGCATGTGCGGGAACTTGACTCTTAAAATTCCGATAAAATATAGAAATATTTTAAATTTATAATATTGTTTTGAAATATATGATTTGGAATGATTCATAGTAACTCTATGAATAATGGAGAAATAAAGATAAAAATTATTTTAAAAAAAGAAAAATTATAAATTATTTGTCGATCTCGAGATTCGAACAGAAGACCAGCAAAATACAATGACACACCCTGCCGATCTAGCCACCCAGACTCGTACCTCGAGAGCTGCTGAAGGGTCAAAGATTCTTATTACGACTCGGCAATAAGTTTTAAGTATTGTGTAAATATGGTTTTAAAAGCACAATGCTAAGTATATTAATAGATTCTGCGCATGTGCGGGATTTTGACTCTTAAAATTCCGATAAAATATAGAAATATTTTAAATTTATAATATTGTTTTGAAATATATGATTTGGAATGATTCATAGTAACTCTATGAATAATAGAGAAATAAAGATAAAATTTATTTAAAAAAACGAAAAATTATAAATTATTTGTCGATTTCGAGATTCGAACAGAAGACCAGCAAAATACAATGACACACCCTGCCGATCTAGCCACCAAGACTCGTACCTCGAGAGCTTCTGAAGGGTCAAAGTTTCTCATTACGACTCGGCAATAAGTTTTAAGTATTGTGTAAATCTGGTTTTAAAAGCGCAATGCTAAGAATATTAATAGATTCTGCGCATGTGCGGGAACTTGACTCTTAAAATTCCAATAAAATATAGAAATATATTAAATTTATAATATTGTTTTGAAATATATGATTTGGAATGATTCATAGTAACTCTATGAATAATGGAGAAATAAAGATAAAATTTATTTAAAAAAAAGAAAAATTATAAATTATTTGTCGATCTCGGGATTCGAACAGAAGACCAGCAAAATACAATGACACACCCTGCCGATCTAGCCACCAAGACTCGTACCTCGAGAGCTTCTGAAGTGTCAAAGATTCTCATTACGACTCGGCAATAAGTTTTAAGTATTGTGTAAATCTGGTTTTAAAAGCACAATGCTAAGAATATTAATAGATTCAGCGCATGTGCGGGAACTTGACTCTTAAAATTCCGATAAAATATAGAAATATTTTAAATTTATAATATTGTTTTGAAATATATGATTTGGAATGATTTATAGTAACTCTATGAATAATGGAGAAATAAAGATAAAAATTATTTTAAAAAAAGAAAAATTATAAATTATTTGTCGATCTCGAGATTCGAACAGAAGACCAGCAAAATACAATGACACACCCTGCCGATCTAGCCACCAAGACTCGTACCTCGAGAGCTGCTGAAGGGTCAAAGATTCTTATTACGACTCGGCAATAAGTTTTAAGTACTGTGTAAATCTGGTTTTAAAAGCACAATGCTAAGAATATTAATAGATTCAGCGCATGTGCGGGAACTTGACTCTTAAAATTCCGATAAAATATAGAAATATTTTAAATTTATAATATTGTTTTGAAATATATGATTTGGAATGATTCATAGTAACTCTTTGAATAATGGAGAAATAAAGATAAAATTTATTTAAAAAAAAGAAAAATTATAAATTATTTGTCGATCTCGATATTCGAACAGAAGACCAGCAAAATACAATGAGACACCCTGCCGATCTAGCCACCAAGACTCGTACCTCGAGAGCTTCTGAAGTGTCAAAGATTCTTATTACGACTCGGCAATAAGTTTTAAGTATTGTGTAAATCTGGTTTTAAAAGCACAATGCTAAGAATATTAATTGATTCTGCGCATGTGCGCGAACTTGACTCTTAAAATTCCGATAAAATATAGAAATATTTTAAATTTATAATATTGTTTTGAAATATATGATTTGGAATGATTCATAGTAACTCTATGAATAATGGAGAAATAAAGATAAAAATTATTTTTAAAAAAGAAAAATTATAAATTATTTGTCGATCTCGAGATTCGAACAGAAGACCAGCAAAATACAATGACACACCCTGCCGATCTAGCCACCAAGACTCCTACCTCGACATCTTCTGAAGTGTCAAAGATTCTCATTACGACTCGGCAATAAGTTTTAAGTATTGTGTAAATCTGGTTTTAAAAGCACAATGCTAAGAATATTAATTGATTCTGCGCATGTGCGCGAATCAATTAATATTCTAGCCACCAAGACTCGGACCTCGAGAGCTTCTGAAGGTCAAAGATTCTCATTACGACTCGTCAATAAGTTTTAAGTATTGTGTAAATCTGGTTTTAAAAGCACAATGCTAAGAATATTAATAGATTCAGCGCATGTGCGGGAACTTGACTCATAAAATTCCGATAAAATATAGAAATATTTTAAATTTATAATATTGTTTTGAAATATATGATTTGGAATGATTCATAGTAACTCTATGAATAATGGAGAAATAAAGATAAAAATTATTTTAAAAAAAGAAAAATTATAAATTATTTGTCGATCTCGAGATTCGAACAGAAGACCAGCAAAATACAATGACACACCCTGCCGATCTAGCCACCAAGACTCGTAACTCGAGAGCTGCTGAAGGGTCAAAGATTGTTATTACGACTCGGCAATAAGTTTTAAGTATTGTGTAAATATGGTTTTAAAAGCACAATGCTAAGAATATTAATAGATTCTGCGCATGTGCGGGATTTTGACTCTTAAAATTCCGATAAAATATAGAAATATTTTAAATTTATAATATTGTTTTGAAATATATGATTTGGAATGATTCATAGTAACTCTATGAATAATAGAGAAATAAAGATAAAAATTATTTAAAAAAACGAAAAATTATAAATTATTTGTCGATTTCGAGATTCGAACAGAAGAGCAGCAAAATACAATGACACACCCTGCCGATCTAGCCACCAAGACTCGTACCTCGAGAGCTTCTGAAGGGTCAAAGTTTCTCATTACGACTCGGCAATAAGTTTTAAGTATTGTGTAAATCTGGTTTTAAAAGCGCAATGCTAAGAATATTAATAGATTCTGCGCATGTGCGGGAACTTGACTCTTAAAATTCCAATAAAATATAGAAATATATTAAATTTATAATATTGTTTTGAAATATATGATTTGGAATGATTCATAGTAACTCTATGAATAATGGAGAAATAAAGATAAAATTATTTTAAAAAAAGAAAAATTATAAATTATTTGTCGATCTCGAGATTCGAACAGAAGACCAGCAAAATACAATGACACACCCTGCCGATCTAGCCACCAAGACTCGTACCTCGAGAGCTTCTGAAGGGTCAAAGATTCTCATTACGACTCGTCAATAAGTTTTAAGTATTGTGTAAATCTGGTTTTAAAAGCACAATGCTAAGAATATTAATAGATTCTGCGCATGTGCGGGAACTTGACTCTTAAAATTCCGATAATATATAGAAATATTTTAAATTTATAATATTGTTTTGAAATATATGATTTGGAATGATTCATAGTAACTCTATGAATAATGGAGAAATAAAGATAAAAATTATTTTAAAAAAAGAAAAATTATAAATTATTTGTCGATCTCGAGATTCGAACAGAAGACCAGCAAAATACAATGACACACCCTGCCGATCTAGCCACCCAGACTCGTACCTCGAGAGCTGCTGAAGGGTCAAAGATTCTTATTACGACTCGGCAATAAGTTTTAAGTATTGTGTAAATATGGTTTTAAAAGCACAATGCTAAGTATATTAATAGATTCTGCGCATGTGCGGGATTTTGACTCTTAAAATTCCGATAAAATATAGAAATATTTTAAATTTATAATATTGTTTTGAAATATATGATTTGGAATGATTCATAGTAACTCTATGAATAATAGAGAAATAAAGATAAAATTTATTTAAAAAAACGAAAAATTATAAATTATTTGTCGATTTCGAGATTCGAACAGAAGACCAGCAAAATACAATGACACACCCTGCCGATCTAGCCACCAAGACTCGTACCTCGAGAGCTTCTGAAGGGTCAAAGTTTCTCATTACGACTCGGCAATAAGTTTTAAGTATTGTGTAAATCTGGTTTTAAAAGCGCAATGCTAAGAATATTAATAGATTCTGCGCATGTGCGGGAACTTGACTCTTAAAATTCCAATAAAATATAGAAATATATTAAATTTATAATATTGTTTTGAAATATATGATTTGGAATGATTCATAGTAACTCTATGAATAATGGAGAAATAAAGATAAAATTTATTTAAAAAAAAGAAAAATTATAAATTATTTGTCGATCTCGGGATTCGAACAGAAGACCAGCAAAATACAATGACACACCCTGCCGATCTAGCCACCAAGACTCGTACCTCGAGAGCTTCTGAAGTGTCAAAGATTCTCATTACGACTCGGCAATAAGTTTTAAGTATTGTGTAAATCTGGTTTTAAAAGCACAATGCTAAGAATATTAATAGATTCAGCGCATGTGCGGGAACTTGACTCTTAAAATTCCGATAAAATATAGAAATATTTTAAATTTATAATATTGTTTTGAAATATATGATTTGGAATGATTTATAGTAACTCTATGAATAATGGAGAAATAAAGATAAAAATTATTTTAAAAAAAGAAAAATTATAAATTATTTGTCGATCTCGAGATTCGAACAGAAGACCAGCAAAATACAATGACACACCCTGCCGATCTAGCCACCAAGACTCGTAACTCGAGAGCTGCTGAAGGGTCAAAGATTCTTATTACGACTCGGCAATAAGTTTTAAGTACTGTGTAAATCTGGTTTTAAAAGCACAATGCTAAGAATATTAATAGATTCAGCGCATGTGCGGGAACTTGACTCTTAAAATTCCGATAAAATATAGAAATATTTTAAATTTATAATATTGTTTTGAAATATATGATTTGGAATGATTCATAGTAACTCTTTGAATAATGGAGAAATAAAGATAAAATTTATTTAAAAAAAAGTAAAATTATAAATTATTTGTCGATCTCGATATTCGAACAGAAGACCAGCAAAATACAATGAGACACCCTGCCGATCTAGCCACCAAGACTCGTACCTCGAGAGCTTCTGAAGTGTCAAAGATTCTTATTACGACTCGGCAATAAGTTTTAAGTATTGTGTAAATCTGGTTTTAAAAGCACAATGCTAAGAATATTAATTGATTCTGCGCATGTGCGCGAACTTGACTCTTAAAATTCCGATAAAATATAGAAATATTTTAAATTTATAATATTGTTTTGAAATATATGATTTGGAATGATTCATAGTAACTCTATGAATAATGGAGAAATAAAGATAAAAATTATTTTTAAAAAAGAAAAATTATAAATTATTTGTCGATCTCGAGATTCGAACAGAAGACCAGCAAAATACAATGACACACCCTGCCGATCTAGCCACCAAGACTCCTACCTCGACATCTTCTGAAGTGTCAAAGATTCTCATTACGACTCGACAATAAGTTTTAAGTATTGTGTAAATCTGGTTTTAAAAGCACAATGCTAAGAATATTAATTGATTCTGCGCATGTGCGCGAACTTTTAAAATTCCTATAAAATATAGAAATATTTTAAATTTATAATATTGTTTTGAAATATATGATTTGGAATGATTCATAGTAACTCTATGAATAATGGAGAAATAAAGATAAAATTTATTTAAAAAAAAAGAAAAATTATAAATTATTTGTCGATCTCGATATTCGAACAGAAGACCAGCAAAATACAATGACACACCCTGCCGATCTAGCAACCAAGACTCGGACCTCGAGAGCTTCTGAAGGGTCAAAGATTCTCATTAGGACTCGTCAATAAGTTTTAAGTATTGTGTAAATCTGGTTTTAAAAGCACAATGCTAAGAATATTAATAGATTCAGCGCATGTGCGGGAACTTGACTCTTAAAATTCCGATAAAATATAGAAATATTTTAAATTTATAATATTGTTTTGAAATATATGATTTGGAATGATTCATAGTAACTCTTTGAATAATGGAGAAATAAAGATAAAATTTATTTTAAAAAAAGAAAAATTATAAATTATTTGTCGATCTCGAGATTCGAACAGAAGACCAGCAAAATACAATGACACACCCTGCCGATCTAGCCACCAAGACTCGTACCTCGTGAGCTTCTGAAGGGTCAAAGATTCTCATTACGGCTCGGCAATAAGTTTTAATTATTGTGTAAATCTGATTTTAAAAGCACAATGCTAAGAATATTAATAGATTCTGCGCATGTGCGGGATTTTGACTCTTAAAATTCCGATAAAATATAGAAATATTTTAAATTTATAATATTGTTTTGAAATATATGATTTGGAATGATTCATAGTAACTCTATGAATAATGGAGAAATAAAGATAAAAATTATTTAAAAAAAAGAAAAATTATAAATTACTTGTCGATCTCGAGATTCGAACAGAAGACCAGCAAAATACAATGACGCACCCTGCCGATCTAGCCACCAAGACTCGTACCTCGAGAGCTTCTGAAGGATCAAAGATTCTCATTACGACTCGGCAATAAGTTTTAAGTATTGTGTAAATCTGGTTTTAAAAGCACAATGCTAAGAATATTAATAGATTCAGCGCATGTGCGGGAACTTGACTCTTAAAATTCCGATAAAATATAGAAATATTTTAAATTTATAATATTGTTTTGAAATATATGATTTGGAATGATTCATAGTAACTCTATGAAAAATGGTGAAATAAAGATAAAAATTATTTTAAAAAAAGAAAAATTATAAATTATTTGTCGATCTCGAGATTCGAACAGAAGACCAGCAAAATACAATGACACACCCTGCCGATCTAGCCACCAAGACTCGTACCTCGAGAGCTTCTGAAGGGTCAAAGATTCTCATTATGTCTCGGCAATAAGTTTTAAGTATTGTGTAAATCTGGTTCTAAAAGCGCAATGCTAAGAATATTAATAGATTCTGCGCATGTGCGGGAACTTGACTCTTAAAATTCCGATAAAATATAGAAATATATTAAATTTATAATATTGTTTTGAAATATATGATTTGGAATGATTCATAGTAACTCTATGAATAATAGAGAAATAAAGATAAAATTTATTTAAAAAAAAGAAAAATTATAAATTATTTGTCGATCTCGAGATTCGAACAGAAGACCAGCAAAATACAATGACACACCCTGCCGATCTAGCCACCAAGACTCGTACCTCGAGAGCTTCTGAATGGTCAAAGATTCTCATTACGACTCGGCAATAAGTTTTAAGTATTGTGTAAATCTGGTTTTAAAAGCACAATGCTAAGAATATTAATAGATTTTGCGCATGTGCGGGAACTTGACTCTTAAAATTCCGATAAAATATAGAAATATTTTAAATTTATAATATTGTTTTGAAATATATGATTTGGAATGATTAATAGTAACTCTATGAATAATGGAGAAATAAAGATAAAATTTATTTTAAAAAAGAAAAATTATAAATTATTTGTCGAACTCGAGATTCGAACAGAATACCAGCAAAATACAATGACACACCCTGCCGATCTAGCCACCAAGACTCGTATCTCGAGAGCTTCTGAAGGGTCAAAGATTCTCATGACGACTCGGCAATAAGTTTTAAGTATTGTGTAAATCTGGTTTTAAAAGCACAATGCTAAGAATATTAATAGATTCAGCGCATGTGCGGGAACTTGACTCATAAAATTCCGATAAAATATAGAAATATTTTAAATTTATAATATTGTTTTGAAATATATGATTTGGAATGATTCATAGTAACTCTATGAATAATGGAGAAATAAAGATAAAAATTAAATTAGAAAAAGAAAAATTATAAATTATTTGTCGATCTCGAGATTCGAACAGAAGACCAGCAAAATACAATGACACACCCTGCCGATCTAGCCACCAAGACTCGTAACTCGAGAGCTGCTGAAGGGTCAAAGATTCTTATTACGACTCGGCAATAAGTTTTAAGTATTGTGTAAATATGGTTTTAAAAGCACAATGCTAAGAATATTAATAGATTCTGCGCATGTGCGGGATTTTGACTCTTAAAATTCCGATAAAATATAGAAATATTTTAAATTTATAATATTGTTTTGAAATATATGATTTGGAATGATTCATAGTAACTCTATGAATAATAGAGAAATAAAGATAAAAATTATTTAAAAAAACGAAAAATTATAAATTATTTGTCGATTTCGAGATTCGAACAGAAGAGCAGCAAAATACAATGACACACCCTGCCGATCTAGCCACCAAGACTCGTACCTCGAGAGCTTCTGAAGGGTCAAAGTTTCTCATTACGACTCGGCAATAAGTTTTAAGTATTGTGTAAATCTGGTTTTAAAAGCGCAATGCTAAGAATATTAATAGATTCTGCGCATGTGCGGGAACTTGACTCTTAAAATTCCAATAAAATATAGAAATATTTAAATTTATAATATTGTTTTGAAATATATGATTTGGAATGATTCATAGTAACTCTATGAATAATGGAGAAATAAAGATAAAATTATTTTAAAAAAAGAAAAATTATAAATTATTTGTCGATCTCGAGATTCGAACAGAAGACCAGCAAAATACAATGACACACCCTGCCGATCTAACCACCAAGACTCGTACCTCGAGAGCTTCTGAAGGGTCAAAGATTCTCATTACGACTCGGCAATAAGTTTTAAGTATTGTGTAAATCTGGTTTTAAAAGCACAATGCTAAGAATATTAATAGATTCTGCGCATGTGCGCGAACTTGACTCTTAAAATTCCGATAAAATTTAGAAATATTTTAAATTTATAATATTGTTTTGAAATATATGATTTGGAATGATTCATAGTAACTCTATGAATAATGGAGAAATAAAGATAAAAATTATTTTTAAAAAAGAAAAATTATAAATTATTTGTCGATCTCGAGATTCGAACAGAAGACCAGCAAAATACAATGACACACCCTGCCGATCTAGCCACCAAGACTCCTACCTCGACATCTTCTGAAGTGTCAAAGATTCTCATTACGACTCGGCAATAAGTTTTAAGTATTGTGTAAATCTGGTTTTAAAAGCACAATGCTAAGAATATTAATTGATTCTGCGCATGTGCGCGAACTTGACTCTTAAAATTCCTATAAAATATAGAAATATTTTAAATTTATAATATTGTTTTGAAATATATGATTTGGAATGATTCATAGTAACTCTATGAATAATGGAGAAATAAAGATAAAATTTATTTAAAAAAAAAGAAAAATTATAAATTATTTGTCGATCTCGATATTCGAACAGAAGACCAGCAAAATACAATGACACACCCTGCCGATCTAGATACCAAGACTCGCACCTCGAGAGCTTCTGAACTGTCAAAGATTCTCATTACGACTCGGCAATAAGTTTTAAGTATTGTGTAAATCTGGTTTTAAAAGCACAATGCTAAGAATATTAATTGATTCTGCGCATGTGCGCGAATTTGGCTCTTAAAATTCCGATAAAATATAGAAATATTTTAAATTTATAATATTGTTTTGAAATATATGATTATTAATGATTCATAGTAACTGTATGAATAATGGAGAAATAAAGATAAAATTTATTTAAAAAAAAGAAAAATTATAAATTATTTGTCGATCTCGATATTCGAACAGTAGACCAGCAAAATACAATGAGACACCCTGCCGATCTAGATACCAAGACTCGCACCTCGAGAGCTTCTGAACTGTCAAAGATTCTCATTACGACTCGGCAATAAGTTTTAAGTATTGTGTAAATCTGGTTTTAAAAGCACAATGCTAAGAATATTAATAGATTCTGCGCATGTGCGGGAACTTGACTCTTAAAATTCCGATAAAATATAGAAATATTTTAAATTTATAATATTGTTTTGAAATATATGATTATTAATGATTCATAGTAACTCTATGAATAATGGAGAAATAAAGATAAAATTTATTTAAAAAAAAGAAAAATTATAAATTATTTGCCGATCTCGAGATTCGAACAGAAGACCAGCAAAATACAATGACACACCCTGCCGATCTAGCCACCAAGACTCGTACCTCGAGAGCTTCTGAAGTGTCAAAGATTCTTATTACGACTCGGCAATAAGTTTTAAGTATTGTGTAAATCTGGTTTTAAAAGCACAATGCTAAGAATATTAATTGATTCTGCGCATGTGCGCGAATTTGGCTCTTAAAATTCCGATAAAATATAGAAATATTTTAAATTTATAATATTGTTTTGAAATATATGATTTGGAATGATTCATAGTAACTCTATGAATAATGGAGAAATAAAGATAAAAATTATTTTAAAAAAAGAAAAATTATAAATTATTTGTCGATCTCGAGATTCGAACAGAAGACCAGCAAAATACAATGACACACCCTGCCGATCTAGCCACCAAGACTCCTACCTCGAGATCTTCTGAAGTGTCAAAGATTCTCATTACGACTCGGCAATAAGTTTTAAGTACTGTGTAAATCTGGTTTTAAAAGCACAATGCTAAGAATATTAATAGATTCAGCGCATGTGCGGGAACTTGACTCTTAAAATTCCGATAAAATATAGAAATATTTTAAATTTATAATATTGTTTTGAAATATATGATTTGGAATGATTCATAGTAACTCTTTGAATAATGGAGAAATAAAGATAAAATTTATTTAAAAAAAAGAAAAATTATAAATTATTTGTCGATCTCGAGATTCGAACAGA
This sequence comes from Argiope bruennichi, assembly GCF_947563725.1. Lineage (NCBI taxonomy): Eukaryota > Metazoa > Arthropoda > Arachnida > Araneae > Araneidae > Argiope > Argiope bruennichi. The sequence continues at coordinate 2,564,520 of NC_079156.1, forward strand.
AGACCAGCAAAATACAATGAGACACCCTGCCGATCTAGCCACCAAGACTCGTACCTCGAGAGCTTCTGAAGTGTCAAAGATTCTCATTACGACTCGGCAATAAGTTTTAAGTATTGTGTAAATCTGGTTTTAAAAGCACAATGCTAAGAATATTAATAGATTCAGCGCATGTGCGGGAACTTGACTCTTAAAATTCCGATAAAATATAGAAATATTTTAAATTTATAATATTGTTTTGAAATATATGATTTGGAATGATTCATAGTAACTCTATGAATAATGGAGAAATAAAGATAAAAATTATTTTAAAAAAAGAAAAATTATAAATTATTTGTCGATCTCGAGATTCGAACAGAAGACCAGCAAAATACAATGACACACCCTGCCGATCTAGCCACCAAGACTCGTACCTCGAGAGCTGCTGAAGGGTCAAAGATTCTTATTACGACTCGGCAATAAGTTTTAAGTACTGTGTAAATCTGGTTTTAAAAGCACAATGCTAAGAATATTAATAGATTCAGCGCATGTGCGGGAACTTGACTCTTAAAATTCCGATAAAATATAGAAATATTTTAAATTTATAATATTGTTTTGAAATATATGATTTGGAATGATTCATATTAACTCTTTGAATAATGGAGAAATAAAGATAAAATTTATTTAAAAAAAAGAAAAATTATAAATTATTTGTCGATCTCGATATTCGAACAGAAGACCAGCAAAATACAATGAGACACCCTGCCGATCTAGATACCAAGACTCGCACCTCGAGAGCTTCTGAACTGTCAAAGATTCTCATTACGACTCGGCAATAAGTTTTAAGTATTGTGTAAATCTGGTTTTAAAAGCACAATGCTAAGAATATTAATAGATTCTGCGCATGTGCGGGAACTTGACTCTTAAAATTCCGATAAAATATAGAAATATTTTAAATTTATAATATTGTTTTGAAATATATGATTATTAATGATTCATAGTAACTCTATGAATAATGGAGAAATAAAGATAAAATTTATTTAAAAAAAAGAAAAATTATAAATTATTTGCCGATCTCGAGATTCGAACAGAAGACCAGCAAAATACAATGACACACCCTGCCGATCTAGCCACCAAGACTCGTACCTCGAGAGCTTCTGAAGTGTCAAAGATTCTTATTACGACTCGGCAATAAGTTTTAAGTATTGTGTAAATCTGGTTTTAAAAGCACAATGCTAAGAATATTAATTGATTCTGCGCATGTGCGCGAATTTGGCTCTTAAAATTCCGATAAAATATAGAAATATTTTAAATTTATAATATTGTTTTGAAATATATGATTTGGAATGATTCATAGTAACTCTATGAATAATGGAGAAATAAAGATAAAAATTATTTTAAAAAAAGAAAAATTATAAATTATTTGTCGATCTCGAGATTCGAACAGAAGACCAGCAAAATACAATGACACACCCTGCCGATCTAGCCACCAAGACTCCTACCTCGAGATCTTCTGAAGTGTCAAAGATTCTCATTACGACTCGGCAATAAGTTTTAAGTACTGTGTAAATCTGGTTTTAAAAGCACAATGCTAAGAATATTAATAGATTCAGCGCATGTGCGGGAACTTGACTCTTAAAATTCCGATAAAATATAGAAATATTTTAAATTTATAATATTGTTTTGAAATATATGATTTGGAATGATTCATAGTAACTCTTTGAATAATGGAGAAATAAAAATAAAATTTATTTAAAAAAAAGAAAAATTATAAATTATTTGTCGATCTCGAGATTCGAACAGAAGACCAGCAAAATACAATGAGACACCCTGCCGATCTAGCCACCAAGACTCGTACCTCGAGAGCTTCTGAAGTGTCAAAGATTCTCATTACGACTCGGCAATAAGTTTTAAGTATTGTGTAAATCTGGTTTTAAAAGCACAATGCTAAGAATATTAATAGATTCAGCGCATGTGCGGGAACTTGACTCTTAAAATTCCGATAAAATATAGAAATATTTTAAATTTATAATATTGTTTTGAAATATATGATTTGGAATGATTCATAGTAACTCTATGAATAATGGAGAAATAAAGATAAAAATTATTTTAAAAAAAGAAAAATAATAAATTATTTGTCGATCTCGAGATTCGAACAGAAGACCAGCAAAATACAATGACACACCCTGCCGATCTAGCCACCAAGACTCGTACCTCGAGAGCTGCTGAAGGGTCAAAGATTCTTATTACGACTCGGCAATAAGTTTTAAGTACTGTGTAAATCTGGTTTTAAAAGCACAATGCTAAGAATATTAATAGATTTAGCGCATGTGCGGGAACTTGACTCTTAAAATTCCGATAAAATATAGAAATATTTTAAATTTATAATATTGTTTTGAAATATATGATTTGGAATGATTCATAGTAACTCTATGAATAATGGAGAAATAAAGATAAAAATTATTTTAAAAAAAGAAAAATTATAAATTATTTGTCGATCTCGAGATTCGAACAGAAGACCAGCAAAATACAATGACACACCCTGCCGATCTAGCCACCAAGACTCCTACCTCGAGATCTTCTGAAGTGTCAAAGATTCTCATTACGACTCGGCAATAAGTTTTAAGTACTGTGTAAATCTGGTTTTAAAAGCACAATGCTAAGAATATTAATAGATTCAGCGCATGTGCGGGAACTTGACTCTTAAAATTCCGATAAAATATAGAAATATTTTAAATTTATAATATTGTTTTGAAATATATGATTTGGAATGATTCATAGTAACTCTTTGAATAATGGAGAAATAAAGATAAAATTTATTTAAAAAAAAGAAAAATTATAAATTATTTGTCGATCTCGAGATTCGAACAGAAGACCAGCAAAATACAATGAGACACCCTGCCGATCTAGCCACCAAGACTCGTACCTCGAGAGCTTCTGAAGTGTCAAAGATTCTCATTACGACTCGGCAATAAGTTTTAAGTATTGTGTAAATCTGGTTTTAAAAGCACAATGCTAAGAATATTAATAGATTCAGCGCATGTGCGGGAACTTGACTCTTAAAATTCCGATAAAATATAGAAATATTTTAAATTTATAATATTGTTTTGAAATATATGATTTGGAATGATTCATAGTAACTCTATGAATAATGGAGAAATAAAGATAAAAATTATTTTAAAAAAAGAAAAATTATAAATTATTTGTCGATCTCGAGATTCGAACAGAAGACCAGCAAAATACAATGACACACCCTGCCGATCTAGCCACCAAGACTCGTACCTCGAGAGCTGCTGAAGGGTCAAAGATTCTTATTACGACTCGGCAATAAGTTTTAAGTACTGTGTAAATCTGGTTTTAAAAGCACAATGCTAAGAATATTAATAGATTCAGCGCATGTGCGGGAACTTGACTCTTAAAATTCCGATAAAATATAGAAATATTTTAAATTTATAATATTGTTTTGAAATATATGATTTGGAATGATTCATATTAACTCTTTGAATAATGGAGAAATAAAGATAAAATTTATTTAAAAAAAAGAAAAATTATAAATTATTTGTCGATCTCGATATTCGAACAGAAGACCAGCAAAATACAATGAGACACCCTGCCGATCTAGATACCAAGACTCGCACCTCGAGAGCTTCTGAACTGTCAAAGATTCTCATTACGACTCGGCAATAAGTTTTAAGTATTGTGTAAATCTGGTTTTAAAAGCACAATGCTAAGAATATTAATAGATTCTGCGCATGTGCGGGAACTTGACTCTTAAAATTCCGATAAAATATAGAAATATTTTAAATTTATAATATTGTTTTGAAATATATGATTATTAATGATTCATAGTAACTCTATGAATAATGGAGAAATAAAGATAAAATTTATTTAAAAAAAAGAAAAATTATAAATTATTTGCCGATCTCGAGATTCGAACAGAAGACCAGCAAAATACAATGACACACCCTGCCGATCTAGCCACCAAGACTCGTACCTCGAGAGCTTCTGAAGTGTCAAAGATTCTTATTACGACTCGGCAATAAGTTTTAAGTATTGTGTAAATCTGGTTTTAAAAGCACAATGCTAAGAATATTAATTGATTCTGCGCATGTGCGCGAATTTGGCTCTTAAAATTCCGATAAAATATAGAAATATTTTAAATTTATAATATTGTTTTGAAATATATGATTTGGAATGATTCATAGTAACTCTATGAATAATGGAGAAATAAAGATAAAAATTATTTTAAAAAAAGAAAAATTATAAATTATTTGTCGATCTCGAGATTCGAACAGAAGACCAGCAAAATACAATGACACACCCTGCCGATCTAGCCACCAAGACTCCTACCTCGAGATCTTCTGAAGTGTCAAAGATTCTCATTACGACTCGGCAATAAGTTTTAAGTACTGTGTAAATCTGGTTTTAAAAGCACAATGCTAAGAATATTAATAGATTCAGCGCATGTGCGGGAACTTGACTCTTAAAATTCCGATAAAATATAGAAATATTTTAAATTTATAATATTGTTTTGAAATATATGATTTGGAATGATTCATAGTAACTCTTTGAATAATGGAGAAATAAAGATAAAATTTATTTAAAAAAAAGAAAAATTATAAATTATTTGTCGATCTCGAGATTCGAACAGAAGACCAGCAAAATACAATGAGACACCCTGCCGATCTAGCCACCAAGACTCGTACCTCGAGAGCTTCTGAAGTGTCAAAGATTCTCATTACGACTCGGCAATAAGTTTTAAGTATTGTGTAAATCTGGTTTTAAAAGCACAATGCTAAGAATATTAATAGATTCAGCGCATGTGCGGGAACTTGACTCTTAAAATTCCGATAAAATATAGAAATATTTTAAATTTATAATATTGTTTTGAAATATATGATTTGGAATGATTCATAGTAACTCTATGAATAATGGAGAAATAAAGATAAAAATTATTTTAAAAAAAGAAAAATTATAAATTATTTGTCGATCTCGAGATTCGAACAGAAGACCAGCAAAATACAATGAGACACCCTGCCGATCTAGCCACCAAGACTCGTACCTCGAGAGCTGCTGAAGGGTCAAAGATTCTTATTACGACTCGGCAATAAGTTTTAAGTACTGTGTAAATCTGGTTTTAAAAGCACAATGCTAAGAATATTAATAGATTCAGCGCATGTGCGGGAACTTGACTCTTAAAATTCCGATAAAATATAGAAATATTTTAAATTTATAATATTGTTTTGAAATATATGATTTGGAATGATTCATATTAACTCTTTGAATAATGGAGAAATAAAGATAAAATTTATTTAAAAAAAAGAAAAATTATAAATTATTTGTCGATCTCGATATTCGAACAGAAGACCAGCAAAATACAATGAGACACCCTGCCGATCTAGATACCAAGACTCGCACCTCGAGAGCTTCTGAACTGTCAAAGATTCTCATTACGACTCGGCAATAAGTTTTAAGTATTGTGTAAATCTGGTTTTAAAAGCACAATGCTAAGAATATTAATAGATTCTGCGCATGTGCGGGAACTTGACTCTTAAAATTCCGATAAAATATAGAAATATTTTAAATTTATAATATTGTTTTGAAATATATGATTATTAATGATTCATAGTAACTCTATGAATAATGGAGAAATAAAGATAAAATTTATTTAAAAAAAAGAAAAATTATAAATTATTTGTCGATCTCGAGATTCGAACAGAAGACCAGCAAAATACAATGACACACCCTGCCGATCTAGCCACCAAGAATCCTACCTCGAGATCTTCTGAAGTGTCAAATATTCTCATTATGACTCGGCAATAAGTTTTAAGTACTGTGTAAATCTGGTTTTAAAAGCACAATGCTAAGAATATTAATAGATTCAGCGCATGTGCGGGAACTTGACTCTTAAAATTCCGATAAAATATAGAAATATTTTAAATTTATAATATTGTTTTGAAATATATGATTTGGAATGATTCATAGTAACTCTTTGAATAATGGAGAAATAAAGATAAAATTTATTTAAAAAAAAGAAAAATTATAAATTATTTGTCGATCTCGAGATTCGAACAGAAGACCAGCAAAATACAATGAGACACCCTGCCGATCTAGCCACCAAGACTCGTACCTCGAGAGCTTCTGAAGTGTCAAAGATTCTCATTACGACTCGGCAATAAGTTTTAAGTATTGTGTAAATCTGGTTTTAAAAGCACAATGCTAAGAATATTAATAGATTCAGCGCATGTGCGGGAACTTGACTCTTAAAATTCCGATAAAATATAGAAATATTTTAAATTTATAATATTGTTTTGAAATATATGATTTGGAATGATTCATAGTAACTCTTTGAATAATGGAGAAATAAAGATAAAATTTATTTAAAAAAAAGAAAAATTATAAATTATTTGTCGATCTCGAGATTCGAACAGAAGACCAGCAAAATACAATGAGACACCCTGCCGATCTAGCCACCAAGACTCGTACCTCGAGAGCTTCTGAAGTGTCAAAGATTCTCATTACGACTCGGCAATAAGTTTTAAGTATTGTGTAAATCTGGTTTTAAAAGCACAATGCTAAGAATATTAATAGATTCAGCGCATGTGCGGGAACTTGACTCTTAAAATTCCTATAAAATATAGAAATATTTTAAATTTATAATATTGTTTTGAAATATATGATTTGGAATGATTCATAGTAACTCTATGAATAATGGAGAAATAAAGATAAAAATTATTTAAAAAAAAGAAAAATTATAAATTATTTGTCGATCTCGAGATTCGAACAGAAGACCAGCAAAATACAATGACACACCCTGCCGATCTAGCCACCAAGACTCGTACCTCGAGAGCTGCTGAAGGGTCAAAGATTCTTATTACGACTCGGCAATAAGTTTTAAGTACTGTGTAAATCTGGTTTTAAAAGCACAATGCTAAGAATATTAATAGATTCAGCGCATGTGCGGGAACTTGACTCTTAAAATTCCGATAAAATATAGAAATATTTTAAATTTATAATATTGTTTTGAAATATATGATTTGGAATGATTCATATTAACTCTTTGAATAATGGAGAAATAAAGATAAAATTTATTTAAAAAAAAGAAAAATTATAAATTATTTGTCGATCTCGATATTCGAACAGAAGACCAGCAAAATACAATGAGACACCCTGCCGATCTAGATACCAAGACTCGCACCTCGAGAGCTTCTGAACTGTCAAAGATTCTCATTACGACTCGGCAATAAGTTTTAAGTATTGTGTAAATCTGGTTTTAAAAGCACAATGCTAAGAATATTAATAGATTCTGCGCATGTGCGGGAACTTGACTCTTAAAATTCCGATAAAATATAGAAATATTTTAAATTTATAATATTGTTTTGAAATATATGATTATTAATGATTCATAGTAACTCTATGAATAATGGAGAAATAAAGATAAAATTTATTTAAAAAAAAGAAAAATTATAAATTATTTGTCGATCTCGAGATTCGAACAGAAGACCAGCAAAATACAATGACACACCCTGCCGATCTAGCCACCAAGACTCGTACCTCGAGAGCTTCTGAAGTGTCAAAGATTCTTATTACGACTCGGCAATAAGTTTTAAGTATTGTGTAAATCTGGTTTTAAAAGCACAATGCTAAGAATATTAATTGATTCTGCGCATGTGCGCGAACTTGACTCTTAAAATTCCGATAAAATATAGAAATATTTTAAATTTATAATATTGTTTTGAAATATATGATTTGGAATGATTCATAGTAACTCTATGAATAATGGAGAAATAAAGATAAAATTTATTTAAAAAAAAAGAAAAATTATAAATTATTTGTCGATCTCGATATTCGAACAGAAGACCAGCAAAATACAATGACACACCCTGCCGATCTAGATACCAAGACTCGCACCTCGAGAGCTTCTGAACTGTCAAAGATTCTCATTACGACTCGGCAATAAGTTTTAAGTATTGTGTAAATCTGGTTTTAAAAGCACAATGCTAAGAATATTAATAGATTCTGCGCATGTGCGGGAACTTGACTCTTAAAATTCCGATAAAATATAGAAATATTTTAAATTTATAATATTGTTTTGAAATATATGATTATTAATGATTCATAGTAACTCTATGAATAATGGAGAAATAAAGATAAAATTTATTTTAAAAAAAGAAAAATTATAAATTATTTGTCGATCTCGAGATTCGAACAGAAGATCAGCAAAATACAATTACACACCCTGCCGATCTAGCCACCAAGACTCGTACCTCGAGAGCTTCTGAAGTGTCAAAGATTCTTATTACGACTCGGCAATAAGTTTTAAGTATTGTGTAAATCTGGTTTTAAAAGCACAATGCTAAGAATATTAATAGATTCTGCGCATGTGCGGGAACTAGACTCTTAAAATTCCTATAAAATATAGAAATATTTTAAATTTATAATATTGTTTTGAAATATATGATTTGGAATGATTCATAGTAACTCTATGAATAATGGAGAAATAAAGATAAAAATTATTTTAAAAAAAGAAAAATTATAAATTATTTGTCGATTTCGAGATTCGAACAGAAGACCAGCAAAATACAATGACACACCCTGCCGATCTAGCCACCAAGACTCGTACCTCGAGAGCTGCTGAAGGGTCAAAGATTCTTATTACGACTCGGCAATAAGTTTTAAGTACTGTGTAAATCTGGTTTTAAAAGCACAATGCTAAGAATATTAATAGATTCAGCGCATGTGCGGGAACTTGACTCTTAAAATTCCGATAAAATATAGAAATATTTTAAATTTATAATATTGTTTTGAAATATATGATTTGGAATGATTCATAGTAACTCTTTGAATAATGGAGAAATAAAGATAAAATTTATTTAAAAAAAAGAAAAATTATAAATTATTTGTCGATCTCGATATTCGAACAGAAGACCAGCAAAATACAATGAGACACCCTGCCGATCTAGATACCAAGACTCGCACCTCGAGAGCTTCTGAACTGTCAAAGATTCTCATTACGACTCGGCAATAAGTTTTAAGTATTGTGTAAATCTGGTTTTAAAAGCACAATGCTAAGAATATTAATAGATTCTGCGCATGTGCGCGAATTTGACTCTTAAAATTCCGATAAAATATAGAAATATTTTAAATTTATAATATTGTTTTGAAATATATGATTTGGAATGATTCATAGTAACTCTATGAATAATGGAGAAATAAAGATAAAAATTATTTTAAAAAAAGAAAAATTATAAATTATTTGTCGATCTCGAGATTCGAACAGAAGACCAGCAAAATACAATGACACACCCTGCCGATCTAGCCACCAAGACTCGTATCTCGAGAGCTTCTGAAGGGTCAAAGATTCTCATTACGACTCGGCAATTAGTTTTAAGTATTGTGTAAATCTGGTTTTAAAAGCACAAAGCTAAGAATATTAATTGATTCTGCGCATGTGCGCGAACTTGACTCTTAAAATTCCGATAAAATATAGAAAAATTTTAAATTTATAATATTGTTTTGAAATATATGATTTGGAATGATTCATAGTAACTCTATGAATAATGGAGAAATAAAGATAAAATTTATTTAAAAAAAAGAAAAATTATAAATTATTTGTCGATCTCGAGATTCGAACAGAAGACCAGCAAAATACAATGACACACCCTGCCGATCTAGCCACCAAGACTCGTACCTCGAGAGCTTCTGAAGTGTCAAAGATTTTTATTACGACTCGGCAATAAGTTTTAAGTATTGTGTAAATCTGGTTTTAAAAGCACAATGCTAAGAATATTAATAGATTCTGCGCATGTGCGGGAACTTGACCCTTAAAATTCCGATAAAATATAGAAATATTTTAAATTTATAATATTGTTTTGAAATATATGATTTGGAATGATTAATAGTAACTCTATGAATAATGGAGAAATAAAGATAAAAATTATTTAAAAAAAAGAAAAATTATAAATTATTTGTCGATCTCGAGATTCGAACAGAAGACCAGCAAAATACAATGACACACCCTGCCGATCTAGCCACCAAGACTCGTACCTCGAGAGCTGCTGAAGGGTCAAAGATTCTTATTACGACTCGGCAATAAGTTTTAAGTACTGTGTAAATCTGGTTTTAAAAGCACAATGCTAAGAATATTAATAGATTCAGCGCATGTGCGGGAACTTGACTCTTAAAATTCCGATAAAATATAGAAATATTTTAAATTTATAATATTGTTTTGAAATATATGATTTGGAATGATTCATAATAACTCTTTGAATAATGGAGAAATAAAGATAAAATTTATTTTAAAAAAAGAAAAATTATAAATTATTTGTCGATCTCGAGATTCGAACAGAAGACCAGCAAAATACAATGACACACCCTGCCGATCTAGCCACCAAGACTCGAATCTCGAGACCTTCTGAAGGGTCAAAGATTCTCATTGCGACTCGGCAATAAGTTTTAAGTATTGTGTAAATCTGGTTTTAAAAGCACAATGCTAAGAATATTAATAGATTCTGCGCATGTGCGGGAACTTGACTCTTAAAATTCTGATAAAATACAGAAATATTTTAAATTTATAATATTGTTTTGAAATATATGATTTGGAATGTTTCATAGTAACTCTATGAATAATGGAGAAATAAAGATAAAAATTATTTAAAAAAAAGAAAAATTATAAATTATTTGTCGATCTCGAGATTCGAACAGAAGACCAGCAAAATACAATGACACACCCTGCCGATCTAGCCACCAAGACTCGTATCTCGAGAGCTTCTGAAGGGTCAAAGATTCTCATTACGACTCGGCAATAAGTTTTAAGTATTGTGTAAATCTGGTTTTAAAAGCACAAAGCTAAGAATATTAATTGATTCTGCGCATGTGCGCGAACTTGACTCTTAAAATTCCGATAAAATATAGAAAAATTTTAAATTTATAATATTGTTTTGAAATATATGATTTGGAATGATTCATAGTAACTCTATGAATAATGGAGAAATAAAGATAAAAATTATTTTAAAAAAAGAAAAATTATAAATTATTTGTCGATCTCGAGATTCGAACAGAAGACCAGCAAAATACAATGACACACCCTGCCGATCTAGCCACCAAGACTCCTACCTCGAGACCTTCTGAAGTGTCAAAGATTCTCATTACGACTCGGCAATAAGTTTTAAGTATTGTGTAAATCTGGTTTTAAAAGCACAATGCTAAGAATATTAATAGATTCTGCGCATGTGCGGGAACTTGACTCTTAAAATTCCGATAAAATATAGAAATATTTTAAATTTATAATATTGTTTTGAAATATATGATTTGGAATGATTCATAGTAACTCTATGAATAATGGAGAAATAAAGATAAAAATTATTTAAAAAAAAGAAAAATTATAAATTATTTGTCGATCTCGAGATTCGAACAGAAGACCCGCAAAATACAATGACACACCCTGCCGATCTAGCCACCAAGACTCGTACCTCGAGAGCTGCTGAAGGGTCAAAGATTCTTATTACGACTCGGCAATAAGTTTTAAGTACTGTGTAAATCTGGTTTTAAAAGCACAATGCTAAGAATATTAATAGATTCAGCGCATGTGCGGAAACTTGACTCTTAAAATTCCGATAAAATATAGAAATATTTTAAATTTATAATATTGTTTTGAAATATATGATTTGGAATGATTCATAGTAACTCTTTGAATAATGGAGAAATAAAGATAAAATTTATTTTAAAAAAAGAAAAATTATAAATTATTTGTCGATCTCGAGATTCGAACAGAAGACCAGGAAAATACAATGACACACCCTGCCGATCTAGCCACCAAGACTCGAATCTCGAGACCTTCTGAAGGGTCAAAGATTCTCATTGCGACTCGGCAATAAGTTTTAAGTATTGTGTAAATCTGGTTTTAAAAGCACAATGCTAAGAATATTAATAGATTCTGCGCATGTGCGGGAACTTGACTCTTAAAATTCTGATAAAATACAGAAATATTTTAAATTTGTAATATTGTTTTGAAATATATGATTTGGAATGTTTTATAGTAACTCTATGAATAATGGAGAAATAAAGATAAAAATTATTTAAAAAAAAGAAAAATTATAAATTATTTGTCGATCTCGAGATTCGAACAAAAGACCAGCAAAATACAATGACACACCCTGCCGATCTAGCCACCAAGACTCGTACCTCGAGAGCTTCTGAAGTGTCAAAGATTCTTATTACGACTCGGCAATAAGTTTTAAGTATTGTGTAAATCTGGTTTTAAAAGCACAATGCTAAGAATATTAATTGATTCTGCGCATGTGCGCGAATTTGACTCTTAAAATTCCGATAAAATATAGAAATATTTTAAATTTATAATATTGTTTTGAAATATATGATTTGGAATGATTCATAGTAACTCTATGAATAATGGAGAAATAAAGATAAAAATTATTTTAAAAAAAGAAAAATTATAAATTATTTGTCGATCTCGAGATTCGAACAGAAGACCAGCAAAATACAATGACACACCCTGCCGATCTAGCCACCAAGACTCCTACCTCGAGATCTTCTGAAGTGTCAAAGATTCTCATTACGACTCGGCAATAAGTTTTAAGTATTGTGTAAATCTGGTTTTAAAAGCACAATGCTAAGAATATTAATTGATTCTGCGCATGTGCGCGAACTTGACTCTTAAAATTCCGATAAAATATAGAAAAATTTTAAATTTATAATATTGTTTTGAAATATATGATTTGGAATGATTCATAGTAACTCTATGAATAATGGAGAAATAAAGATAAAAATTATTTAAAAAAAAGAAAAATTATAAATTATTTGTCGATCTCGAGATTCGAACAGAAGACCAGCAAAATACAATGACACACCCTGCCGATCTAGCCACCAAGACTCGTATCTCGAGAGCTTCTGAAGGGTCAAAGATTCTCATTACGACTCGGCAATAAGTTTTAAGTATTGTGTAAATCTGGTTTTAAAAGCACAAAGCTAAGAATATTAATTGATTCTGCGCATGTGCGCGAATTTGACTCTTAAAATTCCGATAAAATATAGAAATATTTTAAATTTATAATATTGTTTTGAAATATATGATTTGGAATGATTCATAGTAACTCTATGAATAATGGAGAAATAAAGATAAAAATTATTTTAAAAAAAGAAAAATTATAAATTATTTGTCGATCTCGAGATTCGAACAGAAGACCAGCAAAATACAATGACACACCCTGCCGATCTAGCCACCAAGACTCCTACCTCGAGACCTTCTGAAGTGTCAAAGATTCTCATTACGACTCGGCAATAAGTTTTAAGTATTGTGTAAATCTGGTTTTAAAAGCACAATGCTAAGAATATTAATTGATTCTGCGCATGTGCGCGAACTTGACTCTTAAAATTCCTATAAAATATAGAAATATTTTAAATTTATAATATTGTTTTGAAATATATGATTTGGAATGATTCATAGTAACTCTATGAATAATGGAGAAATAAAGATAAAATTTATTTAAAAAAAAAAAGAAAAATTATAAATTATTTGTCGATCTCGATATTCGAACAGAAGACCAGCAAAATACAATGACACACCCTGCCGATCTAGATACCAAGACTCGCACCTCGAGAGCTTCTGAACTGTCAAAGATTCTCATTACGACTCGGCAATAAGTTTTAAGTATTGTGTAAATCTGGTTTTAAAAGCACAATGCTAAGAATATTAATAGATTCTGCGCATGTGCGGGAACTTGACTCTTAAAATTCCGATAAAATATAGAAATATTTTAAATTTATAATATTGTTTTGAAATATATGATTTGGAATGATTCATAGTAACTCTATGAATAATGGAGAAATAAAGATAAAAATTATTTAAAAAAAAGAAAAATTATAAATTATTTGTCGATCTCGAGATTCGAACAGAAGACCAGCAAAATACAATGACACACCCTGCCGATCTAGCCACCAAGACTCGTACCTCGAGAGCTTCTGAAGTGTCAAAGATTCTTATTACGACTCGGCAATAAGTTTTAAGTATTGTGTAAATCTGGTTTTAAAAGCACAATGCTAAGAATATTAATAGATTCTGCGCATGTGCGCGAACTTGACTCTTAAAATTCCGATAAAATATAGAAAAATTTTAAATTTATAATATTGTTTTGAAATATATGATTTGGAATGATTCATAGTAACTCTTTGAATAATGGAGAAATAAAGATAAAATTTATTTTAAAAAAAGAAAAATTATAAATTATTTGTCGATCTCGAGATTCGAACAGAAGACCAGGAAAATACAATGACACACCCTGCCGATCTAGCCACCAAGACTCGAATCTCGAGACCTTCTGAAGGGTCAAAGATTCTCATTGCGACTCGGCAATAAGTTTTAAGTATTGTGTAAATCTGGTTTTAAAAGCACAATGCTAAGAATATTAATAGATTCTGCGCATGTGCGGGAACTTGACTCTTAAAATTCTAATAAAATACAGAAATATTTTAAATTTATAATATTGTTTTGAAATATATGATTTGGAATGATTCATAGTAACTCTATGAATAATGGAGAAATAAAGATAAAATTTATTTTAAAAAAAGAAAATTTATAAATTATTTGTCGATCTCGAGATTCGAACAGAAGACCAGGAAAATACAATGACACACCCTGACGATCTAGCCACCAAGACTCAAATCTCGAGACCTTCTGAAGGGTCAAAGATTCTCATTGCGACTCGGCAATAAGTTTTAAGTATTGTGTAAATCTGGTTTTAAAAGCACAATGCTAAGAATATTAATAGATTCTGCGCATGTGCGGGAACTTGACTCTTAAAATTCCGATAAAATATAGAAATATTTTAAATTTATAATATTGTTTTGAAATATATGATTATTAATGATTCATAGTAACTCTATTAATAATGGAGAAATAAAGATAAAATTTATTTAAAAAAAAGAAAAATTATAAATTATTTGTCGATCTCGAGATTCGAACAGAAGACCAGCAAAATACAATGACACACCCTGCCGATCTAGCCACCAAGACTCGTACCTCGAGAGCTTCTGAAGTGTCAAAGATTCTTATTACGACTCGGCAATAAGTTTTAAGTATTGTGTAAATCTGGTTTTAAAAGCACAATGCTAAGAATATTAATAGATTCTGCGCATGTGCGGGAACTAGACTCTTAAAATTCCTATAAAATATAGAAATATTTTAAATTTATAATATTGTTTTGAAATATATGATTTGGAATGATTCAAAGTAACTCTATGAATAATGGAGAAATAAAGATAAAATTTATTTAAAAAAAAAGAAAAATTATAAATTATTTGTCGATCTCGAGATTCGAACAGAAGACCAGCAAAATACAATGACACACCCTGCCGATCTAGCCACCAAGACTCCTACCTCGAGATCTTCTGAAGTGTCAAAGATTCTCATTACGACTCGGCAATAAGTTTTAAGTATTGTGTAAATCTGGTTTTAAAAGCACAATGCTAAGAATATTAATTGATTCTGCGCATGTGCGCGAACTTGACTCTTAAAATTCCGATAAAATATAGAAAAATTTTAAATTTATAATATTGTTTTGAAATATATGATTTGGAATGATTCATAGTAACTCTATGAATAATGGAGAAATAAAGATAAAAATTATTTAAAAAAAAGAAAAATTATAAATTATTTGTCGATCTCGAGATTCGAACAGAAGACCAGCAAAATACAATGACACACCCTGCCGATCTAGCCACCAAGACTCGTATCTCGAGAGCTTCTGAAGGGTCAAAGATTCTCATTACGACTCGGCAATAAGTTTTAAGTATTGTGTAAATCTGGTTTTAAAAGCACAAAGCTAAGAATATTAATTGATTCTGCGCATGTGCGCGAATTTGACTCTTAAAATTCCGATAAAATATAGAAATATTTTAAATTTATAATATTGTTTTGAAATATATGATTTGGAATGATTCATAGTAACTCTATGAATAATGGAGAAATAAAGATAAAAATTATTTTAAAAAAAGAAAAATTATAAATTATTTGTCGATCTCGAGATTCGAACAGAAGACCAGCAAAATACAATGACACACCCTGCCGATCTAGCCACCAAGACTCCTACCTCGAGACCTTCTGAAGTGTCAAAGATTCTCATTACGACTCGGCAATAAGTTTTAAGTATTGTGTAAATCTGGTTTTAAAAGCACAATGCTAAGAATATTAATTGATTCTGCGCATGTGCGCGAACTTGACTCTTAAAATTCCTATAAAATATAGAAATATTTTAAATTTATAATATTGTTTTGAAATATATGATTTGGAATGATTCATAGTAACTCTATGAATAATGGAGAAATAAAGATAAAATTTATTTAAAAAAAAAAAGAAAAATTATAAATTATTTGTCGATCTCGATATTCGAACAGAAGACCAGCAAAATACAATGACACACCCTGCCGATCTAGATACCAAGACTCGCACCTCGAGAGCTTCTGAACTGTCAAAGATTCTCATTACGACTCGGCAATAAGTTTTAAGTATTGTGTAAATCTGGTTTTAAAAGCACAATGCTAAGAATATTAATAGATTCTGCGCATGTGCGGGAACTTGACTCTTAAAATTCCGATAAAATATAGAAATATTTTAAATTTATAATATTGTTTTGAAATATATGATTTGGAATGATTCATAGTAACTCTATGAATAATGGAGAAATAAAGATAAAAATTATTTAAAAAAAAGAAAAATTATAAATTATTTGTCGATCTCGAGATTCGAACAGAAGACCAGCAAAATACAATGACACACCCTGCCGATCTAGCCACCAAGACTCGTACCTCGAGAGCTTCTGAAGTGTCAAAGATTCTTATTACGACTCGGCAATAAGTTTTAAGTATTGTGTAAATCTGGTTTTAAAAGCACAATGCTAAGAATATTAATAGATTCTGCGCATGTGCGCGAACTTGACTCTTAAAATTCCGATAAAATATAGAAAAATTTTAAATTTATAATATTGTTTTGAAATATATGATTTGGAATGATTCATAGTAACTCTATGAATAATGGAGAAATAAAGATAAAATTTATTTTAAAAAAAGAAAAATTATAAATTATTTGTCGATCTCGAGATTCGAACAGAAGACCAGGAAAATACAATGACACACCCTGCCGATCTAGCCACCAAGACTCGAATCTCGAGACCTTCTGAAGGGTCAAAGATTCTCATTGCGACTCGGCAATAAGTTTTAAGTATTGTGTAAATCTGGTTTTAAAAGCACAATGCTAAGAATATTAATAGATTCTGCGCATGTGCGGGAACTTGACTCTTAAAATTCTAATAAAATACAGAAATATTTTAAATTTATAATATTGTTTTGAAATATATGATTTGGAATGATTCATAGTAACTCTATGAATAATGGAGAAATAAAGATAAAATTTATTTTAAAAAAAGAAAATTTATAAATTATTTGTCGATCTCGAGATTCGAACAGAAGACCAGGAAAATACAATGACACACCCTGACGATCTAGCCACCAAGACTCAAATCTCGAGACCTTCTGAAGGGTCAAAGATTCTCATTGCGACTCGGCAATAAGTTTTAAGTATTGTGTAAATCTGGTTTTAAAAGCACAATGCTAAGAATATTAATAGATTCTGCGCATGTGCGGGAACTTGACTCTTAAAATTCCGATAAAATATAGAAATATTTTAAATTTATAATATTGTTTTGAAATATATGATTATTAATGATTCATAGTAACTCTATTAATAATGGAGAAATAAAGATAAAATTTATTTAAAAAAAAGAAAAATTATAAATTATTTGTCGATCTCGAGATTCGAACAGAAGACCAGCAAAATACAATGACACACCCTGCCGATCTAGCCACCAAGACTCGTACCTCGAGAGCTTCTGAAGTGTCAAAGATTCTTATTACGACTCGGCAATAAGTTTTAAGTATTGTGTAAATCTGGTTTTAAAAGCACAATGCTAAGAATATTAATAGATTCTGCGCATGTGCGGGAACTAGACTCTTAAAATTCCTATAAAATATAGAAATATTTTAAATTTATAATATTGTTTTGAAATATATGATTTGGAATGATTCAAAGTAACTCTATGAATAATGGAGAAATAAAGATAAAATTTATTTAAAAAAAAAGAAAAATTATAAATTATTTGTCGATCTCGAGATTCGAACAGAAGACCAGCAAAATACAATGACACACCCTGCCGATCTAGCCACCAAGACTCGTATCTCGAGAGCTTCTGAAGGGTCAAAGATTCTCATTACGACTCGGCAATAAGTTTTAAGTATTGTGTAAATCTGGTTTTAAAAGCACAAAGCTAAGAATATTAATTGATTCTGCGCATGTGCGCGAACTTGACTCTTAAAATTCCGATAAAATATAGAAAAATTTTAAATTTATAATATTGTTTTGAAATATATGATTTGGAATGATTCATAGTAACTCTATGAATAATGGAGAAATAAAGATAAAAATTATTTAAAAAAAAGAAAAATTATAAATTATTTGTCGATCTCGAGATTCGAACAGAAGACCAGCAAAATACAATGACACACCCTGCCGATCTAGCCACCAAGACTCGTATCTCGAGAGCTTCTGAAGGGTCAAAGATTCTCATTACGACTCGGCAATAAGTTTTAAGTATTGTGTAAATCTGGTTTTAAAAGCACAAAGCTAAGAATATTAATTGATTCTGCGCATGTGCGCGAACTTGACTCTTAAAATTCCGATAAAATATAGAAAAATTTTAAATTTATAATATTGTTTTGAAATATATGATTTGGAATGATTCATAGTAACTCTATGAATAATGGAGAAATAAAGATAAAAATTATTTAAAAAAAAAGAAAAATTATAAATTATTTGTCGATCTCGAGATTCGAACAGAAGACCAGCAAAATACAATGACACACCCTGCCGATCTAGCCACCAAGACTCGTACCTCGAGATCTTTTGAAGTGTCAAAGATTCTCATTACGACTCGGCAATAAGTTTTAAGTATTGTGTAAATCTGGTTTTAAAAGCACAATGCTAAGAATATTAATTGATTCTGCGCATGTGCGCGAACTTTACTCTTAAAATTCCTATAAAATATAGAAATATTTTAAATTTATAATATTGTTTTGAAATATATGATTTGGAATGATTCATAGTAACTCTATGAATAATGGAGAAATAAAGATAAAATTTATTTTAAAAAAAGAAAAATTATAAATTATTTGTCGAACTCGAGATTCAAACAGAAGACCAGGAAAATACAATGACACACCCTGCCGATCTAGCCACCAAGACTCGAATCTCGAGACCTTCTGAAGGGTCAAAGATTCTCATTGCGACTCGGCAATAAGTTTTAAGTATTGTGTAAATCTGGTTTTAAAAGCACAATGCTAAGAATATTAATAGATTCTGCGCATGTGCGGGAACTTGACTCTTAGAATTCTGATAAAATACAGAAATATTTTAAATTTATAATATTGTTTTGAAATTAATGATTTGGAATGATTCATAGTAACTCTATGAATAATGGAGAAATAAAGATAAAATTTATTTAAAAAAAAGAAAAATTACAAATTATTTGTTGATCTCGAGATTCGAACAGAAGCCCAGCAAAATACAATGACACACCTTGCCGATCTAGCCACCAAGACTCGCACCACGAGAGCTTATGAAGGGTCAAAGATTCTCATTACGACTCGGCAATAAGTTTTAAGTATTGTGTAAATCTGGTTTTAAAAGCACAATGCTAAGAATATTAATTGATTCTGCGCATGTGCGCGAACTTGACTCGTAAAATTCCGATAAAATATAGAAATATTTTAAATTTATAATATTGTTTTGAAATATATGATTTGGAATGATTCATAGTAACTCTATGAATAATGGAGAAATAAAGATAAAATTTATTTAAAAAAAAGAAAAATTATAAATTATTTGTCGATCTCGAGATTCGAACAGAAGACCAGCAAAATACAATGACACACCCTGCCGATCTAGCCACCAAGACTCGTATCTCGAAAGCTTCTGAAGGGTCAAAGATTCTCATTACGACTCGGCAATAAGTTTTAAGTATTGTGTAAATCTGGTTTTAAAAGCACAATGCTAAGAATATTAATAGATTCTGCGCATGTCCGGGAACTTCACTCTTAAAATTCCGATAAAATATAGAAATATTTTAAATTTATAATATTGTTTTGAAATATATGATTTGGAATGATTCATAGTAACTCTATGAATAATAGAGAAATAAAGATAAAATTTATTTAAAAAAAAGAAAAATTATAAATTATTTGTCGATCTCGGGATTCGAACAGAGGAGCAGCAAAATACAATGACACACCCTGCCGATCTTGCCACCAAGACTCGCACCACGAGAGCTTATGAAGGGTCAAAGATTCTCATTACGACTCGGCAATAAGTTTTAAGTATTGTGTAAATCTGGTTTTAAAAGCACAATGCTAAGAATATTAATAGATTCTGCGCATGTGCGGGAACTTGACTCTTAAAATTCCGATAAAATATAGAAAAATTTTAAATTTATAATATTGTTTTGAAATATATGATTTGGAATGATTCATAGTAACTCTATGAATAATGGAGAAATAAAGATAAAAATTATTTAAAAAAAAGAAAAATTATAAATTATTTGTCGATCTCGGGATTCGAACAGAAGAGCAGCAAAATACAATGACACACCCTGCCGATCCTGCCACCAAGACTCGCACCACCAGAGCTTATGAAGGGTCAAGGATTCTCATTACGACTCGTCAATAAGTTTTAAGTATTGTGTAAATCTGGTTTTAAAGTCACAATGCTAAGAATATTAATAGATTCTGCGCATGTGCCGGAACTTGACTCTTAAAATTCCGATAAAATATAGAAATATTTTAAATTTATAATATTGTTTTGAAATATATGATTTGGAATGATTCATAGTAACTCTATGAATAATGGAGAAATAAAGATAAAATTTATTTTAAAAAAAGAAAAATTATAAATTATTTGTCGAACTCGAGATTCAAACAGAAGACCAGGAAAATACAATGACACACCCTGCCGATCTAGCCACCAAGACTCGAATCTCGAGACCTTCTGAAGGGTCAAAGATTCTCATTGCGACTCGGCAATAAGTTTTAAGTATTGTGTAAATCTGGTTTTAAAAGCACAATGCTAAGAATATTAATAGATTCTGCGCATGTGCGGGAGCTTGACTCTTAGAATTCTGATAAAATACAGAAATATTTTAAATTTATAATATTGTTTTGAAATTAATGATTTGGAATGATTCATAGTAACTCTATGAATAATGGAGAAATAAAGATAAAATTTATTTAAAAAAAAGAAAAATTACAAATTATTTGTTGATCTCGAGATTCGAACAGAAGCCCAGCAAAATACAATGACACACCTTGCCGATCTAGCCACCAAGACTCGCACCACGAGAGCTTATGAAGGGTCAAAGATTCTCATTACGACTCGGCAATAAGTTTTAAGTATTGTGTAAATCTGGTTTTAAAAGCACAATGCTAAGAATATTAATAGATTCTGCGCATGTGCGGGAACTTGACTCTTAAAATTCCGATAAAATATAGAAATATTTTAAATTTATAATATTGTTTTGAAATATATGATTTGGAATGATTCATAGTAACTCTATGAATGATGGAGAAATAAAGATAAAATTTATTTTAAAAAAAGAAAAATTATAAATTATTTGTCGATCTCGAGATTCGAACAGAAGACCAGGAAAATACAATGACACACCCTGCCGATCTAGCCACCAAGACTCGAATCTCGATACCTTCTGAAGGGTCAAAGATTCTCATTGCGACTCGGCAATAAGTTTTAAGTATTGTTTAAATCTGGTTTTAAAAGCACAAAGCTAAGAATATTAATTGATTCTGCACATGTCCGCGAACTTGACTCTTAAAATTCCGATAAAATATAGAAAAATTTTAAATTTATAATATTGTTTTGAAATATATGATTTGGAATGATTCATAGTAACTCTATGAATAATGGAGAAATAAAGATAAAATTTATTTTAAAAAAAGAAAAATTATAAATTATTTGTCGATCTCGAGATTCGAACAGAAGACCAGGAAAATACAATGACACACCCTGCCGATCTAGCCACCAAGACTCGAATCTCTAGACCTTCTGAAGGGTCAAAGATTCTCATTGCGACTCGGCAATAAGTTTTAAGTATTGTCTAAATCTGGTTTTAAAAGCACAATGCTAAGAATATTAATAGATTCTGCGCATGTGCGGGAACTTGACTCTTAAAATTCTGATAAAATACAGAAATATTTTAAATTTATAATATTGTTTTGAAATATATGATTTGGAATGATTCATAGTAACTCTATGAATAATGGAGAAATAAAGATAAAAATTATTTTAAAAAAAAGAAAAATTACAAATTATTTGTTGATCTCGAGATTCGAACAGAAGCCCAGCAAAATACAATGACACACCTTGCCGATCTAGCCACCAAGACTCGCACCACGAGAGCTTATGAAGGGTCAAAGATTCTCATTACGACTCGGCAATAAGTTTTAAGTATTGTGTAAATCTGGTTTTAAAAGCACAATGCTAAGAATATTAATAGATTCTGCGCATGTGCGGGAACTTGACTCTTAAAATTCCGATAAAATATAGAAATATTTTAAATTTATAATATTGTTTTGAAATATATGATTTGGAATGATTCATAGTAACTCTATGAATGATGGAGAAATAAAGATAAAATTTATTTTAAAAAAAGAAAAATTATAAATTATTTGTCGATCTCGAGATTCGAACAGAAGACCAGGAAAATACAATGACACACCCTGCCGATCTAGCCACCAAGACTCGAATCTCGATACCTTCTGAAGGGTCAAAGATTCTCATTGCGACTCGGCAATAAGTTTTAAGTATTGTTTAAATCTGGTTTTAAAAGCACAAAGCTAAGAATATTAATTGATTCTGCGCATGTGCGCGAACTTGACTCTTAAAATTCTGATAAAATACAGAAATATTTTAAATTTATAATATTGTTTTGAAATATATGATTTGGAATGATTCATAGTAACTCTATGAATAATGGAGAAATAAAGATAAAAATTATTTTAAAAAAAGAAAAATTATAAATTATTTGTCGATCTCGAGATTCGAACAGAAGACCAGCAAAATACAATGACACACCCTGCCGATCTAGCCACCAAGACTCGTACCTCGAGATGTTTTGAAGTGTCAAAGATTCTCATTACGACTCGGCAATAAGTTTTAAGTATTGTGTAAATCTGGTTTTAAAAGCACAATGCTAAGAATATTAATTGATTCTGCGCATGTGCGCGAACTTGACTCTTAAAATTCCGATAAAATATAGAAAAATTTTAAATTTATAATATTGTTTTGAAATATATGATTTGGAATGATTCATAGTAACTCTATGAATAATGGAGAAATAAAGATAAAATTTATTTTAAAAAAAGAAAAATTATAAATTATTTGTCGATCTCGAGATTCGAACAGAAGACCAGGAAAATACAATGACACACCCTGCCGATCTAGCCACCAAGACTCGAATCTCTAGACCTTCTGAAGGGTCAAAGATTCTCATTGCGACTCGGCAATAAGTTTTAAGTATTTTCTAAATCTGGTTTTAAAAGCACAATGCTAAGAATATTAATAGATTCTGCGCATGTGCGGGAACTTGACTCTTAAAATTCCGATAAAATATAGAAATATTTTAAATTTATAATATTGTTTTGAAATATATGATTTGGAATGATTCATGGTAAGTCTATGAATAATGGAGAAATAAAGATAAAATTTATTTAAAAAAAAGAAAAATTATAAATTATTTGTCGATCTCGGGATTCGAACAGAAGAGCAGCAAAATACAATGACACACCCTGCCGATCTAGCCACCAAGACTCGCACCACGAGAGCTTATGAAGGGTCAAAGATTCTCATTACGACTCGGCAATAAGTTTTAAGTATTGTGTAAATCTGGTTTTAAAAGCACAATGCTAAGAATATTAATTGATTCTGCGCTGTGCGCGAACTTGACTCTTAAAATTCCGATAAAATATAGAAATATTTTAAATTTATAATATTGTTTTGAAATATATGATTTGGAATGATTCATAGTAACTCTATGAATAATGGAGAAATAAAGATAAAATTTATTTTAAAAAAAGAAAAATTATAAATTATTTGTCGAACTCGAGATTCAAACAGAAGACCAGGAAAATACAATGACACACCCTGCCGATCTAGCCACCAAGACTCGAATCTCGAGACCTTCTGAAGGGTCAAAGATTCTCATTGCGACTCGGCAATAAGTTTTAAGTATTGTGTAAATCTGGTTTTAAAAGCACAATGCTAAGAATATTAATAGATTCTGCGCATGTGCGGGAACTTGACTCTTAGAATTCTGATAAAATACAGAAATATTTTAAATTTATAATATTGTTTTGAAATTAATGATTTGGAATGATTCATAGTAACTCTATGAATAATGGAGAAATAAAGATAAAATTTATTTAAAAAAAAGAAAAATTACAAATTATTTGTTGATCTCGAGATTCGAACAGAAGCCCAGCAAAATACAATGACACACCTTGCCGATCTAGCCACCAAGACTCGCACCACGAGAGCTTATGAAGGGTCAAAGATTCTCATTACGACTCGGCAATAAGTTTTAAGTATTGTGTAAATCTGGTTTTAAAAGCACAATGCTAAGAATATTAATAGATTCTGCGCATGTGCGGGAACTTGACTCTTAAAATTCCGATAAAATATAGAAATATTTTAAATTTATAATATTGTTTTGAAATATATGATTTGGAATGATTCATAGTAACTCTATGAATGATGGAGAAATAAAGATAAAATTTATTTTAAAAAAAGAAAAATTATAAATTATTTGTCGATCTCGAGATTCGAACAGAAGACCAGGAAAATACACTGACACACCCTGCCGATCTAGCCACCAAGACTCGAATCTCGATACCTTCTGAAGGGTCAAAGATTCTCATTGCGACTCGGCAATAAGTTTTAAGTATTGTGTAAATCTGGTTTTAAAAGCACAATGCTAAGAATATTAATAGATTCTGCGCATGTGCGGGATATTCACTCTTAAAATTCCTATAAAATATAGAAATATTTTAAATTTATAATGTTTTGAAATATATGATTTGGAATGATTCATAGTGACTCTATGAATAATGGAGAAATAAAGATAAAAATTATTTAAAAAAAAGAAAAATTATAAATTATTTGTCGATCTCGGGATTCGAACAGAAGAGCAGCAAAATACAATGACACACCCTGCCGATCTAGCCACCAAGACTCGCACCACGAGAGCTTATGAAGGGTCATAGATTCTCATTACGACTCGGCAATAAGTTTTAAGTATTGTGTAAATCTGGTTTTAAAAGCACAATGCTAAGAATATTAATAGATTCTGCGCATGTGCGAGATATTCACTCTTAAAATTCCGATAAAATATAGAAATATTTTAAATTTATAATATTGTTTTGAAATATATGATTTGGAATGATTCATAGAAACTCTATGAATAATGGAGAAATAAAGATAAAAATTATTTTAAAAAAAGAAAAATTATAAATTATTTGTCGATCTCGAGATTCGAACAGAAGACCAGGAAAATACAATGACACACCCTGCCGATCTAGCCACCAAGACTCGTATCTCGAAAGCTTCTGAAGGGTCAAAGATTCTCATTACGACTCGGCAATAAGTTTTAAGTATTGTGTAAATCTGGTTTTAAAAGCACAATGCTAAGAATATTAATTGATTCCGCGCATGTGCGCGAACTTGACTCTTAAAATTCCGATAAAATATAGAAATATTTTAAATTTATAATATTGTTTTGAAATATATGATTTGGAATGATTCATAGTAACTCTATGAATAATGGAGAAATAAAGATAAAATTTATTTAAAAAAAAGAAAAATTATAAATTATTTGTCGATCTCGAGATTCGAACAGAAGACCAGCAAAATACAATGACACACCCTGCCGATCTAGCCACCAAGATTCGTCCTTCGAGAGCTTCTGAAGTGTCAAAGATTCTCATTACGACTCGGCAATAAGTTTTAAGTATTGTATAAATCTGGTTTTAAAAGCACAATGCTAAGAATATTAATAGATTCTGCGCATGTGTGGGAACTAGACTCTTAAAATTCCGATAAAATATAGAAATATTTTAAATTTATAATATTGTTTTGAAATATATGATTTGGAATGATTCATAGTAACTCTATGAATAATGGTGAAATAAAGATAAAATTTATTTTAAAAAAAGAAAAAATATAAATTATTTGTCGAACTCGATATTCGAACAGAAGACCAGGAAAATACAATGACACACCCTGCCGATCTAGCCACCAAGACTCGTCCCTCGAGAGCTTCTGAAGTGTCAAAGATTCTCATTACTACTCGGCATTAAGTTTTAAGTATTGTGTAAATCTGGTTTTAAAAGCACAATGCTAAGAATATTAATAGATTCTGCGCATATGCGGGAACTTCACTCTTAAAATTCCGATAAAATATAGAAATATTTTAAATTTATAATATTGTTTTGAAATATATGATTTGGAATGATTCATAGTAACTCTATGAATAATGGAGAAATAAAGATAAAATTTATTTAAAAAAAAGAAAAATTATAAATTATTTGTCGATCTCGGGATTCGAACAGAAGAGCAGCAAAATACAATGACACACCCTGCCGATCTAGCCACCAAGACTCGCACCACGAGAGCTTATGAAGGGTCAAAGATTCTCATTACGACTCGGCAATAAGTTTTAAGTATTGTGTAAATCTGGTTTTAAAAGCACAATGCTAAGAATATTAATTGATTCTGCGCTGTGCGCGAACTTGACTCGTAAAATTCCGATAAAATATAGAAATATTTTAAATTTATAATATTGTTTTGAAATATATGATTTGGAATGATTCATAGTAACTCTATGAATAATGGAGAAATAAAGATAAAATTTATTTTAAAAAAAGAAAAAATATAAATTATTTGTCGAACTCGATATTCGAACAGAAGACCAGGAAAATACAATGACACACCCTGCCGATCTAGCCACCAAGACTCGAATCTCGAGACCTTCTGAAGGGTCAAAGATTCTCATTGCGACTCGGCAATAAGTTTTAAGTATTGTGTAAATCTGGTTTTAAAAGCACAATGCTAAGAATATTAATAGATTCTGCGCATGTGCGGGAACTTGACTCTTAGAATTCTGATAAAATACAGAAATATTTTAAATTTATAATATTGTTTTGAAATTAATGATTTGGAATGATTCATAGTAACTCTATGAATAATGGAGAAATAAAGATAAAATTTATTTAAAAAAAAGAAAAATTACAAATTATTTGTTGATCTCGAGATTCGAACAGAAGCCCAGCAAAATACAATGACACACCTTGCCGATCTAGCCACCAAGACTCGCACCACGAGAGCTTATGAAGGGTCAAAGATTCTCATTACGACTCGGCAATAAGTTTTAAGTATTGTGTAAATCTGGTTTTAAAAGCACAATGCTAAGAATATTAATAGATTCTGCGCATGTGCGGGAACTTGACTCTTAAAATTCCGATAAAATATAGAAATATTTTAAATTTATAATATTGTTTTGAAATATATGATTTGGAATGATTCATAGTAACTCTATGAATGATGGAGAAATAAAGATAAAATTTATTTTAAAAAAAGAAAAATTATAAATTATTTGTCGATCTCGAGATTCGAACAGAAGACCAGGAAAATACAATGACACACCCTGCCGATCTAGCCACCAAGACTCGAATCTCGATACCTTCTGAAGGGTCAAAGATTCTCATTGCGACTCGGCAATAAGTTTTAAGTATTGTTTAAATCTGGTTTTAAAAGCACAAAGCTAAGAATATTAATTGATTCTGCGCATGTGCGCGAACTTGACTCTTAAAATTCCGATAAAATATAGAAAAATTTTAAATTTATAATATTGTTTTGAAATATATGATTTGGAATGATTCATAGTAACTCTATGAATAATGGAGAAATAAAGATAAAATTTATTTTAAAAAAAGAAAAATTATAAATTATTTGTCGATCTCGAGATTCGAACAGAAGACCAGGAAAATACAATGACACACCCTGCCGATCTAGCCACCAAGACTCGAATCTCTAGACCTTCTGAAGGGTCAAAGATTCTCATTGCGACTCGGCAATAAGTTTTAAGTATTGTCTAAATCTGGTTTTAAAAGCACAATGCTAAGAATATTAATAGATTCTGCGCATGTGCGGGAACTTGACTCTTAAAATTCTGATAAAATACAGAAATATTTTAAATTTATAATATTGTTTTGAAATATATGATTTGGAATGATTCATAGTAACTCTATGAATAATGGAGAAATAAAGATAAAAATTATTTTAAAAAAAGAAAAATTATAAATTATTTGTCGATCTCGAGATTCGAACAGAAGACCAGCAAAATACAATGACACACCCTGCCGATCTAGCCACCAAGACTCGTCCTTCGAGAGCTTCTGAAGTGTCAAAGATTCTCATTACGACTCGGCAATAAGTTTTAAGTATTGTATAAATCTGGTTTTAAAAGCACAATGCTAAGAATATTAATAGATTCTGCGCATGTGCGGGAACTAGACTCTTAAAATTCCGATAAAATATAGAAATATTTTAAATTTATAATATTGTTTTGAAATATATGATTTGGAATGATTCATAGTAACTCTATGAATAATGGAGAAATAAAGATAAAATTTATTTAAAAAAAAGAAAAAATATAAATTATTTGTCGAACTCGATATTCGAACAGAAGACCAGGAAAATACAATGACACACCCTGCCGATCTAGCCACCAAGACTCGAATCTCGAGACCTTCTGAAGGGTCAAAGATTCTCATTGCGACTCGGCAATAAGTTTTAAGTATTGTGTAAATCTGGTTTTAAAAGCACAATGCTAAGAATATTAATAGATTCTGCGCATGTGCGGGAACTTGACTCTTAGAATTCTGATAAAATACAGAAATATTTTAAATTTATAATATTGTTTTGAAATTAATGATTTGGAATGATTCATAGTAACTCTATGAATAATGGAGAAATAAAGATAAAATTTATTTAAAAAAAAGAAAAATTACAAATTATTTGTTGATCTCGAGATTCGAACAGAAGCCCAGCAAAATACAATGACACACCTTGCCGATCTAGCCACCAAGACTCGCACCACGAGAGCTTATGAAGGGTCAAAGATTCTCATTACGACTCGGCAATAAGTTTTAAGTATTGTGTAAATCTGGTTTTAAAAGCACAATGCTAAGAATATTAATAGATTCTGCGCATGTGCGGGAACTTGACTCTTAAAATTCCGATAAAATATAGAAATATTTTAAATTTATAATATTGTTTTGAAATATATGATTTGGAATGATTCATAGTAACTCTATGAATGATGGAGAAATAAAGATAAAATTTATTTTAAAAAAAGAAAAATTATAAATTATTTGTCGATCTCGAGATTCGAACAGAAGACCAGGAAAATACAATGACACACCCTGCCGATCTAGCCACCAAGACTCGAATCTCGATACCTTCTGAAGGGTCAAAGATTCTCATTGCGACTCGGCAATAAGTTTTAAGTATTGTTTAAATCTGGTTTTAAAAGCACAAAGCTAAGAATATTAATTGATTCTGCGCATGTGCGCGAACTTGACTCTTAAAATTCCGATAAAATATAGAAAAATTTTAAATTTATAATATTGTTTTGAAATATATGATTTGGAATGATTCATAGTAACTCTATGAATAATGGAGAAATAAAGATAAAATTTATTTTAAAAAAAGAAAAATTATAAATTATTTGTCGATCTCGAGATTCGAACAGAAGACCAGGAAAATACAATGACACACCCTGCCGATCTAGCCACCAAGACTCGAATCTCTAGACCTTCTGAAGGGTCAAAGATTCTCATTGCGACTCGGCAATAAGTTTTAAGTATTGTCTAAATCTGGTTTTAAAAGCACAATGCTAAGAATATTAATAGATTCTGCGCATGTGCGGGAACTTGACTCTTAAAATTCTGATAAAATACAGAAATATTTTAAATTTATAATATTGTTTTGAAATATATGATTTGGAATGATTCATAGTAACTCTATGAATAATGGAGAAATAAAGATAAAAATTATTTTAAAAAAAGAAAAATTATAAATTATTTGTCGATCTCGAGATTCGAACAGAAGACCAGCAAAATACAATGACACACCCTGCCGATCTAGCCACCAAGACTCGTCCTTCGAGAGCTTCTGAAGTGTCAAAGATTCTCATTACGACTCGGCAATAAGTTTTAAGTATTGTATAAATCTGGTTTTAAAAGCACAATGCTAAGAATATTAATAGATTCTGCGCATGTGCGGGAACTAGACTCTTAAAATTCCGATAAAATATAGAAATATTTTAAATTTATAATATTGTTTTGAAATATATGATTTGGAATGATTCATAGTAACTCTATGAATAATGGAGAAATAAAGATAAAATTTATTTAAAAAAAAGAAAAATTATAAATTATTTGTCGATCTCGAGATTCGAACAGAAGAGCAGCAAAATACAATGACACACCCTGCCGATCTAGCCACCAAGACTCGCACCACGAGAGCTTATGAAGGGTCAAAGATTCTCATTACGACTCGGCAATAAGTTTTACGTATTGTGTAAATCTGGTTTTAAAAGCACAATGCTAAGAATATTAATTGATTCTGCGCTGTGCGCGAACTTGACTCGTAAAATTCCGATAAAATATAGAAATATTTTAAATTTATAATATTGTTTTGAAATATATGATTTGGAATGATTCATAGTAACTCTATGAATAATGGAGAAATAAAGATAAAATTTATTTTAAAAAAAGAAAAAATATAAATTATTTGTCGATCTCGAGATTCGAACAGAAGACCAGCAAAATACAATGACACACCCTGCCGATCTAGCCACCAAGACTCGTCCTTCGAGAGCTTCTGAAGTGTCAAAGATTCTCATTACGACTCGGCAATAAGTTTTAAGTATTGTATAAATCTGGTTTTAAAAGCACAATGCTAAGAATATTAATAGATTCTGCGCATGTGCGGGAACTAGACTCTTAAAATTCCGATAAAATATAGAAATATTTTAAATTTATAATATTGTTTTGAAATATATGATTTGGAATGATTCATAGTAACTCTATGAATAATGGAGAAATAAAGATAAAATTTATTTAAAAAAAAGAAAAATTATAAATTATTTGTCGATCTCGAGATTCGAACAGTAGACCAGCAAAATACAATGACACACCCTGTCGATCTAGCCACCAAGACTCGTCCCTCGAGAGCTTCTGAAGTGTCAAAGATTCTCATTACTACTCGGCATTAAGTTTTAAGTATTGTGTAAATCTGGTTTTAAAAGCACAATGCTAAGAATATTAATAGATTCTGCGCATATGCGGGAACTTCACTCTTAAAATTCCGATAAAATATAGAAATATTTTAAATTTATAATATTGTTTTGAAATATATGATTTGGAATGATTCATAGTAACTCTATGAATAATGGAGAAATAAAGATAAAATTTATTTAAAAAAAAGAAAAATTATAAATTATTTGTCGATCTCGAGATTCGAACAGAAGAGCAGCAAAATACAATGACACACCCTGCCGATCTAGCCACCAAGACTCGCACCACGAGAGCTTATGAAGGGTCAAAGATTCTCATTACGACTCGGCAATAAGTTTTACGTATTGTGTAAATCTGGTTTTAAAAGCACAATGCTAAGAATATTAATTGATTCTGCGCTGTGCGCGAACTTGACTCGTAAAATTCCGATAAAATATAGAAATATTTTAAATTTATA
Source organism: Argiope bruennichi (assembly GCF_947563725.1). NCBI lineage: Eukaryota > Metazoa > Arthropoda > Arachnida > Araneae > Araneidae > Argiope > Argiope bruennichi. The sequence goes on from NC_079156.1 coordinate 2,596,435, forward strand.
ATATTGTTTTGAAATATATGATTTGGAATGATTCATAGTAACTCTATGAATAATGGTGAAATAAAGATAAAATTTATTTTAAAAAAAGAAAAAATATAAATTATTTGTCGAACTCGATATTCGAACAGAAGACCAGGAAAATACAATGACACACCCTGCCGATCTAGCCACCAAGACTCGAATCTCGAGACCTTCTGAAGGGTCAAAGATTCTCATTGCGACTCGGCAATAAGTTTTAAGTATGGTGTAAATCTGGTTTTAAAAGCACAATGCTAAGAATATTAATAGATTCTGCGCATGTGCGGGAACTTGACTCTTAAAATTCTGATAAAATACAGAAATATTTTAAATTTATAATATTGTTTTGAAATTAATGATTTGGAATGATTCATAGTAACTCTATGAATAATGGAGAAATAAAGATAAAATTTATTTAAAAAAAAGAACAATTACAAATTATTTGTTGATCTCGAGATTCGAACAGAAGCCCAGCAAAATACAATGACACACCTTGCCGATCTAGCCACCAAGACTCGCACCACGAGAGCTTATGAAGGGTCAAAGATTCTCATTACGACTCGGCAATAAGTTTTAAGTATTGTGTAAATCTGGTTTTAAAAGCACAATGCTAAGAATATTAATAGATTCTGCGCATGTGCGGGAACTAGACTCTTAAAATTCCGATAAAATATAGAAATATTTTAAATTTATAATATTGTTTTGAAATATATGATTTGGAATGATTCATAGTAACTCTATGAATAATGGAGAAATAAAGATAAAATTTATTTAAAAAAAAGAAAAATTATAAATTATTTGTCGATCTCGAGATTCGAACAGTAGACCAGCAAAATACAATGACACACCCTGCCGATCTAGCCACCAAGACTCGTCCCTCGAGAGCTTCTGAAGTGTCAAAGATTCTCATTACTACTCGGCATTAAGTTTTAAGTATTGTGTAAATCTGGTTTTAAAAGCACAATGCTAAGAATATTAATAGATTCTGCGCATATGCGGGAACTTCACTCTTAAAATTCCGATAAAATATAGAAATATTTTAAATTTATAATATTGTTTTGAAATATATGATTTGGAATGATTCATAGTAACTCTATGAATAACGGAGAAATAAAGATAAAATTTATTTAAAAAAAAGAAAAATTATAAATTATTTGTCGATCTCGGGATTCGAACAGAAGAGCAGCAAAATACAATGACACACCCTGCCGATCTAGCCACCAAGACTCGCACCACGAGAGCTTATGAAGGGTCAAAGATTCTCATTACGACTCGGCAATAAGTTTTAAGTATTGTGTAAATCTGGTTTTAAAAGCACAATGCTAAGAATATTAATTGATTCTGCGCTGTGCGCGAACTTGACTCGTAAAATTCCGATAAAATATAGAAATATTTTAAATTTATAATATTGTTTTGAAATATATGATTTGGAATGATTCATAGTAACTCTATGAATAATGGAGAAATAAAGATAAAATTTATTTTAAAAAAAGAAAAAATATAAATTATTTGTCGAACTCGATATTCGAACAGAAGACCAGGAAAATACAATGACACACCCTGCCGATCTAGCCACCAAGACTCGAATCTCGAGACCTTCTGAAGGGTCAAAGATTCTCATTGCGACTCGGCAATAAGTTTTAAGTATTGTGTAAATCTGGTTGTAAAAGCACAATGCTAAGAATATTAATAGATTCTGCGCATGTGCGGGAACTTGACTCTTAGAATTCTGATAAAATACAGAAATATTTTAAATTTATAATATTGTTTTGAAATTAATGATTTGGAATGATTCATAGTAACTCTATGAATAATGGAGAAATAAAGATAAAATTTATTTAAAAAAAAGAAAAATTACAAATTATTTGTTGATCTCGAGATTCGAACAGAAGCCCAGCAAAATACAATGACACACCTTGCCGATCTAGCCACCAAGACTCGCACCACGAGAGCTTATGAAGGGTCAAAGATTCTCATTACGACTCGGCAATAAGTTTTAAGTATTGTGTAAATCTGGTTTTAAAAGCACAATGCTAAGAATATTAATAGATTCTGCGCATGTGCGGGAACTTGACTCTTAAAATTCCGATAAAATATAGAAATATTTTAAATTTATAATATTGTTTTGAAATATATGATTTGGAATGATTCATAGTAACTCTATGAATGATGGAGAAATAAAGATAAAATTTATTTTAAAAAAAGAAAAATTATAAATTATTTGTCGATCTCGAGATTCGAACAGAAGACCAGGAAAATACAATGACACACCCTGCCGATCTAGCCACCAAGACTCGAATCTCGATACCTTCTGAAGGGTCAAAGATTCTCATTGCGACTCGGCAATAAGTTTTAAGTATTGTTTAAATCTGGTTTTAAAAGCACAAAGCTAAGAATATTAATTGATTCTGCGCATGTGCGCGAACTTGACTCTTAAAATTCCGATAAAATATAGAAAAATTTTAAATTTATAATATTGTTTTGAAATATATGATTTGGAATGATTCATAGTAACTCTATGAATAATGGAGAAATAAAGATAAAATTTATTTTAAAAAAAGAAAAATTATAAATTATTTGTCGATCTCGAGATTCGAACAGAAGACCAGGAAAATACAATGACACACCCTGCCGATCTAGCCACCAAGACTCGAATCTCTAGACCTTCTGAAGGGTCAAAGATTCTCATTGCGACTCGGCAATAAGTTTTAAGTATTGTCTAAATCTGGTTTTAAAAGCACAATGCTAAGAATATTAATAGATTCTGCGCATGTGCGGGAACTTGACTCTTAAAATTCTGATAAAATACAGAAATATTTTAAATTTATAATATTGTTTTGAAATATATGATTTGGAATGATTCATAGTAACTCTATGAATAATGGAGAAATAAAGATAAAAATTATTTTAAAAAAAGAAAAATTATAAATTATTTGTCGATCTCGAGATTCGAACAGAAGACCAGCAAAATACAATGACACACCCTGCCGATCTAGCCACCAAGACTCGTACCTCGAGATGTTTTGAAGTGTCAAAGATTCTCATTACGACTCGGCAATAAGTTTTAAGTATTGTGTAAATCTGGTTTTAAAAGCACAATGCTAAGAATATTAATTGATTCTGCGCATGTGCGCGAACTTGACTCTTAAAATTCCGATAAAATATAGAAAAATTTTAAATTTATAATATTGTTTTGAAATATATGATTTGGAATGATTCATAGTAACTCTATGAATAATGGAGAAATAAAGATAAAATTTATTTTAAAAAAAGAAAAATTATAAATTATTTGTCGATCTCGAGATTCGAACAGAAGACCAGGAAAATACAATGACACACCCTGCCGATCTAGCCACCAAGACTCGAATCTCTAGACCTTCTGAAGGGTCAAAGATTCTCATTGCGACTCGGCAATAAGTTTTAAGTATTGTCTAAATCTGGTTTTAAAAGCACAATGCTAAGAATATTAATAGATTCTGCGCATGTGCGGGAACTTGACTCTTAAAATTCCTATAAAATATAGAAATATTTTAAATTTATAATATTGTTTTGAAATATATGATTTGGAATGATTCATAGTAAGTCTATGAATAATGGAGAAATAAAGATAAAATTTATTTAAAAAAAAGAAAAATTATAAATTATTTGTCGATCTCGGGATTCGAACAGAAGAGCAGCAAAATACAATGACACACCCTGCCGATCTAGCCACCAAGACTCGCACCACGAGAGCTTATGAAGGGTCAAAGATTCTCATTACGACTCGGCAATAAGTTTTAAGTATTGTGTAAATCTGGTTTTAAAAGCACAATGCTAAGAATATTAATTGATTCTGCGCTGTGCGCGAACTTGACTCTTAAAATTCCGATAAAATATAGAAATATTTTAAATTTATAATATTGTTTTGAAATATATGATTTGGAATGATTCATAGTAACTCTATGAATAATGGAGAAATAAAGATAAAATTTATTTTAAAAAAAGAAAAATTATAAATTATTTGTCGAACTCGAGATTCGAACAGAAGCCCAGCAAAATACAATGACACACCTTGCCGATCTAGCCACCAAGACTCGCACCACGAGAGCTTATGAAGGGTCAAAGATTCTCATTACGACTCGGCAATAAGTTTTAAGTATTGTGTAAATCTGGTTTTAAAAGCACAATGCTAAGAATATTAATAGATTCTGCGCATGTGCGGGAACTTGACTCTTAAAATTCCGATAAAATATAGAAATATTTTAAATTTATAATATTGTTTTGAAATATATGATTTGGAATGATTCATAGTAACTCTATGAATGATGGAGAAATAAAGATAAAATTTATTTTAAAAAAAGAAAAATTATAAATTATTTGTCGATCTCGAGATTCGAACAGAAGACCAGGAAAATACACTGACACACCCTGCCGATCTAGCCACCAAGACTCGAATCTCGATACCTTCTGAAGGGTCAAAGATTCTCATTGCGACTCGGCAATAAGTTTTAAGTATTGTGTAAATCTGGTTTTAAAAGCACAATGCTAAGAATATTAATAGATTCTGCGCATGTGCGGGATATTCACTCTTAAAATTCCTATAAAATATAGAAATATTTTAAATTTATAATGTTTTGAAATATATGATTTGGAATGATTCATAGTGACTCTATGAATAATGGAGAAATAAAGATAAAAATTATTTAAAAAAAAGAAAAATTATAAATTATTTGTCGATCTCGGGATTCGAACAGAAGAGCAGCAAAATACAATGACACACCCTGCCGATCTAGCCACCAAGACTCGCACCACGAGAGCTTATGAAGGGTCATAGATTCTCATTACGACTCGGCAATAAGTTTTAAGTATTGTGTAAATCTGGTTTTAAAAGCACAATGCTAAGAATATTAATAGATTCTGCGCATGTGCGAGATATTCACTCTTAAAATTCCGATAAAATATAGAAATATTTTAAATTTATAATATTGTTTTGAAATATATGATTTGGAATGATTCATAGAAACTCTATGAATAATGGAGAAATAAAGATAAAAATTATTTTAAAAAAAGAAAAATTATAAATTATTTGTCGATCTCGAGATTCGAACAGAAGACCAGGAAAATACAATGACACACCCTGCCGATCTAGCCACCAAGACTCGTATCTCGAAAGCTTCTGAAGGGTCAAAGATTCTCATTACGACTCGGCAATAAGTTTTAAGTATTGTGTAAATCTGGTTTTAAAAGCACAATGCTAAGAATATTAATTGATTCCGCGCATGTGCGCGAACTTGACTCTTAAAATTCCGATAAAATATAGAAATATTTTAAATTTATAATATTGTTTTGAAATATATGATTTGGAATGATTCATAGTAACTCTATGAATAATGGAGAAATAAAGATAAAATTTATTTAAAAAAAAGAAAAATTATAAATTATTTGTCGATCTCGAGATTCGAACAGAAGACCAGCAAAATACAATGACACACCCTGCCGATCTAGCCACCAAGATTCGTCCTTCGAGAGCTTCTGAAGTGTCAAAGATTCTCATTACGACTCGGCAATAAGTTTTAAGTATTGTATAAATCTGGTTTTAAAAGCACAATGCTAAGAATATTAATAGATTCTGCGCATGTGTGGGAACTAGACTCTTAAAATTCCGATAAAATATAGAAATATTTTAAATTTATAATATTGTTTTGAAATATATGATTTGGAATGATTCATAGTAACTCTATGAATAATGGAGAAATAAAGATAAAATTTATTTAAAAAAAAGAAAAATTATAAATTATTTGTCGATCTCGAGATTCGAACAGTAGACCAGCAAAATACAATGACACACCCTGCCGATCTAGCCACCAAGACTCGTCCCTCGAGAGCTTCTGAAGTGTCAAAGATTCTCATTACTACTCGGCATTAAGTTTTAAGTATTGTGTAAATCTGGTTTTAAAAGCACAATGCTAAGAATATTAATAGATTCTGCGCATATGCGGGAACTTCACTCTTAAAATTCCGATAAAATATAGAAATATTTTAAATTTATAATATTGTTTTGAAATATATGATTTGGAATGATTCATAGTAACTCTATGAATAATGGAGAAATAAAGATAAAATTTATTTAAAAAAAAGAAAAATTATAAATTATTTGTCGATCTCGGGATTCGAACAGAAGAGCAGCAAAATACAATGACACACCCTGCCGATCTAGCCACCAAGACTCGCACCACGAGAGCTTATGAAGGGTCAAAGATTCTCATTACGACTCGGCAATAAGTTTTAAGTATTGTGTAAATCTGGTTTTAAAAGCACAATGCTAAGAATATTAATAGATTCTGCGCATGTGCGGGAACTTGACTCTTAAAATTCCGATAAAATATAGAAATATTTTAAATTTATAATATTGTTTTGAAATATATGATTTGGAATGATTCATAGTAACTCTATGAATGATGGAGAAATAAAGATAAAATTTATTTTAAAAAAAGAAAAATTATAAATTATTTGTCGATCTCGAGATTCGAACAGAAGACCAGGAAAATACAATGACACACCCTGCCGATCTAGCCACCAAGACTCGAATCTCGATACCTTCTGAAGGGTCAAAGATTCTCATTGCGACTCGGCAATAAGTTTTAAGTATTGTTTAAATCTGGTTTTAAAAGCACAAAGCTAAGAATATTAATTGATTCTGCGCATGTGCGCGAACTTGACTCTTAAAATTCCGATAAAATATAGAAAAATTTTAAATTTATAATATTGTTTTGAAATATATGATTTGGAATGATTCATAGTAACTCTATGAATAATGGAGAAATAAAGATAAAATTTATTTTAAAAAAAGAAAAATTATAAATTATTTGTCGATCTCGAGATTCGAACAGAAGACCAGGAAAATACAATGACACACCCTGCCGATCTAGCCACCAAGACTCGAATCTCTAGACCTTCTGAAGGGTCAAAGATTCTCATTGCGACTCGGCAATAAGTTTTAAGTATTGTCTAAATCTGGTTTTAAAAGCACAATGCTAAGAATATTAATAGATTCTGCGCATGTGCGGGAACTTGACTCTTAAAATTCTGATAAAATACAGAAATATTTTAAATTTATAATATTGTTTTGAAATATATGATTTGGAATGATTCATAGTAACTCTATGAATAATGGAGAAATAAAGATAAAAATTATTTTAAAAAAAGAAAAATTATAAATTATTTGTCGATCTCGAGATTCGAACAGAAGACCAGCAAAATACAATGACACACCCTGCCGATCTAGCCACCAAGACTCGTACCTCGAGATGTTTTGAAGTGTCAAAGATTCTCATTACGACTCGGCAATAAGTTTTAAGTATTGTGTAAATCTGGTTTTAAAAGCACAATGCTAAGAATATTAATTGATTCTGCGCATGTGCGCGAACTTGACTCTTAAAATTCCGATAAAATATAGAAAAATTTTAAATTTATAATATTGTTTTGAAATATATGATTTGGAATGATTCATAGTAACTCTATGAATAATGGAGAAATAAAGATAAAATTTATTTTAAAAAAAGAAAAATTATAAATTATTTGTCGATCTCGAGATTCGAACAGAAGACCAGGAAAATACAATGACACACCCTGCCGATCTAGCCACCAAGACTCGAATCTCTAGACCTTCTGAAGGGTCAAAGATTCTCATTGCGACTCGGCAATAAGTTTTAAGTATTGTCTAAATCTGGTTTTAAAAGCACAATGCTAAGAATATTAATAGATTCTGCGCATGTGCGGGAACTTGACTCTTAAAATTCCTATAAAATATAGAAATATTTTAAATTTATAATATTGTTTTGAAATATATGATTTGGAATGATTCATAGTAAGTCTATGAATAATGGAGAAATAAAGATAAAATTTATTTAAAAAAAAGAAAAATTATAAATTATTTGTCGATCTCGGGATTCGAACAGAAGAGCAGCAAAATACAATGACACACCCTGCCGATCTAGCCACCAAGACTCGCACCACGAGAGCTTATGAAGGGTCAAAGATTCTCATTACGACTCGGCAATAAGTTTTAAGTATTGTGTAAATCTGGTTTTAAAAGCACAATGCTAAGAATATTAATTGATTCTGCGCTGTGCGCGAACTTGACTCTTAAAATTCCGATAAAATATAGAAATATTTTAAATTTATAATATTGTTTTGAAATATATGATTTGGAATGATTCATAGTAACTCTATGAATAATGGAGAAATAAAGATAAAATTTATTTTAAAAAAAGAAAAATTATAAATTATTTGTCGAACTCGAGATTCGAACAGAAGCCCAGCAAAATACAATGACACACCTTGCCGATCTAGCCACCAAGACTCGCACCACGAGAGCTTATGAAGGGTCAAAGATTCTCATTACGACTCGGCAATAAGTTTTAAGTATTGTGTAAATCTGGTTTTAAAAGCACAATGCTAAGAATATTAATAGATTCTGCGCATGTGCGGGAACTTGACTCTTAAAATTCCGATAAAATATAGAAATATTTTAAATTTATAATATTGTTTTGAAATATATGATTTGGAATGATTCATAGTAACTCTATGAATGATGGAGAAATAAAGATAAAATTTATTTTAAAAAAAGAAAAATTATAAATTATTTGTCGATCTCGAGATTCGAACAGAAGACCAGGAAAATACACTGACACACCCTGCCGATCTAGCCACCAAGACTCGAATCTCGATACCTTCTGAAGGGTCAAAGATTCTCATTGCGACTCGGCAATAAGTTTTAAGTATTGTGTAAATCTGGTTTTAAAAGCACAATGCTAAGAATATTAATAGATTCTGCGCATGTGCGGGATATTCACTCTTAAAATTCCTATAAAATATAGAAATATTTTAAATTTATAATGTTTTGAAATATATGATTTGGAATGATTCATAGTGACTCTATGAATAATGGAGAAATAAAGATAAAAATTATTTAAAAAAAAGAAAAATTATAAATTATTTGTCGATCTCGGGATTCGAACAGAAGAGCAGCAAAATACAATGACACACCCTGCCGATCTAGCCACCAAGACTCGCACCACGAGAGCTTATGAAGGGTCATAGATTCTCATTACGACTCGGCAATAAGTTTTAAGTATTGTGTAAATCTGGTTTTAAAAGCACAATGCTAAGAATATTAATAGATTCTGCGCATGTGCGAGATATTCACTCTTAAAATTCCGATAAAATATAGAAATATTTTAAATTTATAATATTGTTTTGAAATATATGATTTGGAATGATTCATAGAAACTCTATGAATAATGGAGAAATAAAGATAAAAATTATTTTAAAAAAAGAAAAATTATAAATTATTTGTCGATCTCGAGATTCGAACAGAAGACCAGGAAAATACAATGACACACCCTGCCGATCTAGCCACCAAGACTCGTATCTCGAAAGCTTCTGAAGGGTCAAAGATTCTCATTACGACTCGGCAATAAGTTTTAAGTATTGTGTAAATCTGGTTTTAAAAGCACAATGCTAAGAATATTAATTGATTCCGCGCATGTGCGCGAACTTGACTCTTAAAATTCCGATAAAATATAGAAATATTTTAAATTTATAATATTGTTTTGAAATATATGATTTGGAATGATTCATAGTAACTCTATGAATAATGGAGAAATAAAGATAAAATTTATTTAAAAAAAAGAAAAATTATAAATTATTTGTCGATCTCGAGATTCGAACAGAAGACCAGCAAAATACAATGACACACCCTGCCGATCTAGCCACCAAGATTCGTCCTTCGAGAGCTTCTGAAGTGTCAAAGATTCTCATTACGACTCGGCAATAAGTTTTAAGTATTGTATAAATCTGGTTTTAAAAGCACAATGCTAAGAATATTAATAGATTCTGCGCATGTGTGGGAACTAGACTCTTAAAATTCCGATAAAATATAGAAATATTTTAAATTTATAATATTGTTTTGAAATATATGATTTGGAATGATTCATAGTAACTCTATGAATAATGGAGAAATAAAGATAAAATTTATTTAAAAAAAAGAAAAATTATAAATTATTTGTCGATCTCGAGATTCGAACAGTAGACCAGCAAAATACAATGACACACCCTGCCGATCTAGCCACCAAGACTCGTCCCTCGAGAGCTTCTGAAGTGTCAAAGATTCTCATTACTACTCGGCATTAAGTTTTAAGTATTGTGTAAATCTGGTTTTAAAAGCACAATGCTAAGAATATTAATAGATTCTGCGCATATGCGGGAACTTCACTCTTAAAATTCCGATAAAATATAGAAATATTTTAAATTTATAATATTGTTTTGAAATATATGATTTGGAATGATTCATAGTAACTCTATGAATAATGGAGAAATAAAGATAAAATTTATTTAAAAAAAAGAAAAATTATAAATTATTTGTCGATCTCGGGATTCGAACAGAAGAGCAGCAAAATACAATGACACACCCTGCCGATCTAGCCACCAAGACTCGCACCACGAGAGCTTATGAAGGGTCAAAGATTCTCATTACGACTCGGCAATAAGTTTTAAGTATTGTGTAAATCTGGTTTTAAAAGCACAATGCTAAGAATATTAATAGATTCTGCGCATGTGCGGGATATTCACTCTTAAAATTCCTATAAAATATAGAAATATTTTAAATTTATAATGTTTTGAAATATATGATTTGGAATGATTCATAGTGACTCTATGAATAATGGAGAAATAAAGATAAAAATTATTTAAAAAAAAGAAAAATTATAAATTATTTGTCGATCTCGGGATTCGAACAGAAGAGCAGCAAAATACAATGACACACCCTGCCGATCTAGCCACCAAGACTCGCACCACGAGAGCTTATGAAGGGTCATAGATTCTCATTACGACTCGGCAATAAGTTTTAAGTATTGTGTAAATCTGGTTTTAAAAGCACAATGCTAAGAATATTAATAGATTCTGCGCATGTGCGAGATATTCACTCTTAAAATTCCGATAAAATATAGAAATATTTTAAATTTATAATATTGTTTTGAAATATATGATTTGGAATGATTCATAGAAACTCTATGAATAATGGAGAAATAAAGATAAAAATTATTTTAAAAAAAGAAAAATTATAAATTATTTGTCGATCTCGAGATTCGAACAGAAGACCAGGAAAATACAATGACACACCCTGCCGATCTAGCCACCAAGACTCGTATCTCGAAAGCTTCTGAAGGGTCAAAGATTCTCATTACGACTCGGCAATAAGTTTTAAGTATTGTGTAAATCTGGTTTTAAAAGCACAATGCTAAGAATATTAATTGATTCCGCGCATGTGCGCGAACTTGACTCTTAAAATTCCGATAAAATATAGAAATATTTTAAATTTATAATATTGTTTTGAAATATATGATTTGGAATGATTCATAGTAACTCTATGAATAATGGAGAAATAAAGATAAAATTTATTTAAAAAAAAGAAAAATTATAAATTATTTGTCGATCTCGAGATTCGAACAGAAGACCAGCAAAATACAATGACACACCCTGCCGATCTAGCCACCAAGATTCGTCCTTCGAGAGCTTCTGAAGTGTCAAAGATTCTCATTACGACTCGGCAATAAGTTTTAAGTATTGTATAAATCTGGTTTTAAAAGCACAATGCTAAGAATATTAATAGATTCTGCGCATGTGTGGGAACTAGACACTTAAAATTCCGATAAAATATAGAAATATTTTAAATTTATAATATTGTTTTGAAATATATGATTTGGAATGATTCATAGTAACTCTATGAATAATGGAGAAATAAAGATAAAATTTATTTAAAAAAAAGAAAAATTATAAATTATTTGTCGATCTCGAGATTCGAACAGTAGACCAGCAAAATACAATGACACACCCTGCCGATCTAGCCACCAAGACTCGTCCCTCGAGAGCTTCTGAAGTGTCAAAGATTCTCATTACTACTCGGCATTAAGTTTTAAGTATTGTGTAAATCTGGTTTTAAAAGCACAATGCTAAGAATATTAATAGATTCTGCGCATATGCGGGAACTTCACTCTTAAAATTCCGATAAAATATAGAAATATTTTAAATTTATAATATTGTTTTGAAATATATGATTTGGAATGATTCATAGTAACTCTATGAATAATGGAGAAATAAAGATAAAATTTATTTAAAAAAAAGAAAAATTATAAATTATTTGTCGATCTCGGGATTCGAACAGAAGAGCAGCAAAATACAATGACACACCCTGCCGATCTAGCCACCAAGACTCGCACCACGAGAGCTTATGAAGGGTCAAAGATTCTCATTACGACTCGGCAATAAGTTTTAAGTATTGTGTAAATCTGGTTTTAAAAGCACAATGCTAAGAATATTAATTGATTCTGCGCTGTGCGCGAACTTGACTCGTAAAATTCCGATAAAATATAGAAATATTTTAAATTTATAATATTGTTTTGAAATATATGATTTGGAATGATTCATAGTAACTCTATGAATAATGGAGAAATAAAGATAAAATTTATTTTAAAAAAAGAAAAAATATAAATTATTTGTCGAACTCGAGATTCGAACAGAAGACCAGGAAAATACAATGACACACCCTGCCGATCTAGCCACCAAGACTCGTAACTCGAGAGCTTCTGAAGGGTCAAAGATTCTCATTACGACTCGGCAATAAGTTTTAAGTATTGTGTAAATCTGGTTTTAAAAGCACAATGCTAAGAATATTAATAGATTCTGCGCATGTGCGGGAACTTGACTCTTAAAATTCCGATAAAATATAGAAATATTTTAAATTTATAATATTGTTTTGAAATATATGATTTGGAATGATTCATAGTAACTCTATGAATAATGGAGAAATAAAGATAAAATTTATTTAAAAAAAAGAAAAATTATAAATTATTTGTCGATCTCGAGATTCGAACAGAAGACCAGCAAAATACAATGACACACCCTGCCGATCTAGCCACCAAGACTCGTCCTTCGAGAGCTTCTGAAGTGTCAAAGATTCTCATTACGACTCGGCAATAAGTTTTAAGTATTGTATAAATCTGGTTTTAAAAGCACAATGCTAAGAATATTAATAGATTCTGCGCATGTGCGGGAACTAGACTCTTAAAATTCCGATAAAATATAGAAATATTTTAAATTTATAATATTGTTTTGAAATATATGATTTGGAATGATTCATAGTAACTCTATGAATAATGGAGAAATAAAGATAAAATTTATTTAAAAAAAAGAAAAATTATAAATTATTTGTCGATCTCGAGATTCGAACAGTAGACCAGCAAAATACAATGACACACCCTGCCGATCTAGCCACCAAGACTCGTCCCTCGAGAGCTTCTGAAGTGTCAAAGATTCTCATTACTACTCGGCATTAAGTTTTAAGTATTGTGTAAATCTGGTTTTAAAAGCACAATGCTAAGAATATTAATAGATTCTGCGCATATGCGGGAACTTCACTCTTAAAATTCCGATAAAATATAGAAATATTTTAAATTTATAATATTGTTTTGAAATATATGATTTGGAATGATTCATAGTAACTCTATGAATAATGGAGAAATAAAGATAAAATTTATTTAAAAAAAAGAAAAATTATAAATTATTTGTCGATCTCGGGATTCGAACAGAAGAGCAGCAAAATACAATGACACACCCTGCCGATCTAGCCACCAAGACTCGCACCACGAGAGCTTATGAAGGGTCAAAGATTCTCATTACGACTCGGCAATAAGTTTTACGTATTGTGTAAATCTGGTTTTAAAAGCACAATGCTAAGAATATTAATTGATTCTGCGCTGTGCGCGAACTTGACTCGTAAAATTCCGATAAAATATAGAAATATTTTAAATTTATAATATTGTTTTGAAATATATGATTTATAATGATTCATAGTAACTCTATGAATAATGGTGAAATAAAGATAAAATTTATTTTAAAAAAAGAAAAAATATAAATTATTTGTCGAACTCGATATTCGAACAGAAGACCAGGAAAATACAATGACACACCCTGCCGATCTAGCCACCAAGACTCGAATCTCGAGACCTTCTGAAGGGTCAAAGATTCTCATTGCGACTCGGCAATAAGTTTTAAGTATGGTGTAAATCTGGTTTTAAAAGCACAATGCTAAGAATATTAATAGATTCTGCGCATGTGCGGGAACTTGACTCTTAAAATTCTGATAAAATACAGAAATATTTTAAATTTATAATATTGTTTTGAAATTAATGATTTGGAATGATTCATAGTAACTCTATGAATAATGGAGAAATAAAGATAAAATTTATTTAAAAAAAAGAAAAATTACAAATTATTTGTTGATCTCGAGATTCGAACAGAAGCCCAGCAAAATACAATGACACACCTTGCCGATCTAGCCACCAAGACTCGCACCACGAGAGCTTATGAAGGGTCAAAGATTCTCATTACGACTCGGCAATAAGTTTTAAGTATTGTGTAAATCTGGTTTTAAAAGCACAATGCTAAGAATATTAATAGATTCTGCGCATGTGCGGGAACTAGACTCTTAAAATTCCGATAAAATATAGAAATATTTTAAATTTATAATATTGTTTTGAAATATATGATTTGGAATGATTCATAGTAACTCTATGAATAATGGAGAAATAAAGATAAAATTTATTTAAAAAAAAGAAAAATTATAAATTATTTGTCGATCTCGAGATTCGAACAGTAGACCAGCAAAATACAATGACACACCCTGCCGATCTAGCCACCAAGACTCGTCCCTCGAGAGCTTCTGAAGTGTCAAAGATTCTCATTACTACTCGGCATTAAGTTTTAAGTATTGTGTAAATCTGGTTTTAAAAGCACAATGCTAAGAATATTAATAGATTCTGCGCATATGCGGGAACTTCACTCTTAAAATTCCGATAAAATATAGAAATATTTTAAATTTATAATATTGTTTTGAAATATATGATTTGGAATGATTCATAGTAACTCTATGAATAACGGAGAAATAAAGATAAAATTTATTTAAAAAAAAGAAAAATTATAAATTATTTGTCGATCTCGGGATTCGAACAGAAGAGCAGCAAAATACAATGACACACCCTGCCGATCTAGCCACCAAGACTCGCACCACGAGAGCTTATGAAGGGTCAAAGATTCTCATTACGACTCGGCAATAAGTTTTAAGTATTGTGTAAATCTGGTTTTAAAAGCACAATGCTAAGAATATTAATTGATTCTGCGCTGTGCGCGAACTTGACTCGTAAAATTCCGATAAAATATAGAAATATTTTAAATTTATAATATTGTTTTGAAATATATGATTTGGAATGATTCATAGTAACTCTATGAATAATGGAGAAATAAAGATAAAATTTATT
Organism: Argiope bruennichi; assembly: GCF_947563725.1. Taxonomy (NCBI): domain Eukaryota; kingdom Metazoa; phylum Arthropoda; class Arachnida; order Araneae; family Araneidae; genus Argiope; species Argiope bruennichi. The sequence continues at coordinate 2,611,806 of NC_079156.1, forward strand.
TTAAAAAAAGAAAAAATATAAATTATTTGTCGAACTCGATATTCGAACAGAAGACCAGGAAAATACAATGACACACCCTGCCGATCTAGCCACCAAGACTCGAATCTCGAGACCTTCTGAAGGGTCAAAGATTCTCATTGCGACTCGGCAATAAGTTTTAAGTATTGTGTAAATCTGGTTGTAAAAGCACAATGCTAAGAATATTAATAGATTCTGCGCATGTGCGGGAACTTGACTCTTAAAATTCTGATAAAATACAGAAATATTTTAAATTTATAATATTGTTTTGAAATTAATGATTTGGAATGATTCATAGTAACTCTATGAATAATGGAGAAATAAAGATAAAATTTATTTAAAAAAAAGAAAAATTACAAATTATTTGTTGATCTCGAGATTCGAACAGAAGCCCAGCAAAATACAATGACACACCTTGCCGATCTAGCCACCAAGACTCGCACCACGAGAGCTTATGAAGGGTCAAAGATTCTCATTACGACTCGGCAATAAGTTTTAAGTATTGTGTAAATCTGGTTTTAAAAGCACAATGCTAAGAATATTAATAGATTCTGCGCATGTGCGGGAACTTGACTCTTAAAATTCCGATAAAATATAGAAATATTTTAAATTTATAATATTGTTTTGAAATATATGATTTGGAATGATTCATAGTAACTCTATGAATGATGGAGAAATAAAGATAAAATTTATTTTAAAAAAAGAAAAATTATAAATTATTTGTCGATCTCGAGATTCGAACAGAAGACCAGGAAAATACAATGACACACCCTGCCGATCTAGCCACCAAGACTCGAATCTCGATACCTTCTGAAGGGTCAAAGATTCTCATTGCGACTCGGCAATAAGTTTTAAGTATTGTTTAAATCTGGTTTTAAAAGCACAAAGCTAAGAATATTAATTGATTCTGCGCATGTGCGCGAACTTGACTCTTAAAATTCCGATAAAATATAGAAAAATTTTAAATTTATAATATTGTTTTGAAATATATGATTTGGAATGATTCATAGTAACTCTATGAATAATGGAGAAATAAAGATAAAATTTATTTTAAAAAAAGAAAAATTATAAATTATTTGTCGATCTCGAGATTCGAACAGAAGACCAGGAAAATACAATGACACACCCTGCCGATCTAGCCACCAAGACTCGAATCTCTAGACCTTCTGAAGGGTCAAAGATTCTCATTGCGACTCGGCAATAAGTTTTAAGTATTGTCTAAATCTGGTTTTAAAAGCACAATGCTAAGAATATTAATAGATTCTGCGCATGTGCGGGAACTTGACTCTTAAAATTCTGATAAAATACAGAAATATTTTAAATTTATAATATTGTTTTGAAATATATGATTTGGAATGATTCATAGTAACTCTATGAATAATGGAGAAATAAAGATAAAAATTATTTTAAAAAAAGAAAAATTATAAATTATTTGTCGATCTCGAGATTCGAACAGAAGACCAGCAAAATACAATGACACACCCTGCCGATCTAGCCACCAAGACTCGTACCTCGAGATGTTTTGAAGTGTCAAAGATTCTCATTACGACTCGGCAATAAGTTTTAAGTATTGTGTAAATCTGGTTTTAAAAGCACAATGCTAAGAATATTAATTGATTCTGCGCATGTGCGCGAACTTGACTCTTAAAATTCCGATAAAATATAGAAAAATTTTAAATTTATAATATTGTTTTGAAATATATGATTTGGAATGATTCATAGTAACTCTATGAATAATGGAGAAATAAAGATAAAATTTATTTTAAAAAAAGAAAAATTATAAATTATTTGTCGATCTCGAGATTCGAACAGAAGACCAGGAAAATACAATGACACACCCTGCCGATCTAGCCACCAAGACTCGAATCTCTAGACCTTCTGAAGGGTCAAAGATTCTCATTGCGACTCGGCAATAAGTTTTAAGTATTGTCTAAATCTGGTTTTAAAAGCACAATGCTAAGAATATTAATAGATTCTGCGCATGTGCGGGAACTTGACTCTTAAAATTCCTATAAAATATAGAAATATTTTAAATTTATAATATTGTTTTGAAATATATGATTTGGAATGATTCATAGTAAGTCTATGAATAATGGAGAAATAAAGATAAAATTTATTTAAAAAAAAGAAAAATTATAAATTATTTGTCGATCTCGGGATTCGAACAGAAGAGCAGCAAAATACAATGACACACCCTGCCGATCTAGCCACCAAGACTCGCACCACGAGAGCTTATGAAGGGTCAAAGATTCTCATTACGACTCGGCAATAAGTTTTAAGTATTGTGTAAATCTGGTTTTAAAAGCACAATGCTAAGAATATTAATTGATTCTGCGCTGTGCGCGAACTTGACTCTTAAAATTCCGATAAAATATAGAAATATTTTAAATTTATAATATTGTTTTGAAATATATGATTTGGAATGATTCATAGTAACTCTATGAATAATGGAGAAATAAAGATAAAATTTATTTTAAAAAAAGAAAAATTATAAATTATTTGTCGAACTCGAGATTCGAACAGAAGCCCAGCAAAATACAATGACACACCTTGCCGATCTAGCCACCAAGACTCGCACCACGAGAGCTTATGAAGGGTCAAAGATTCTCATTACGACTCGGCAATAAGTTTTAAGTATTGTGTAAATCTGGTTTTAAAAGCACAATGCTAAGAATATTAATAGATTCTGCGCATGTGCGGGAACTTGACTCTTAAAATTCCGATAAAATATAGAAATATTTTAAATTTATAATATTGTTTTGAAATATATGATTTGGAATGATTCATAGTAACTCTATGAATGATGGAGAAATAAAGATAAAATTTATTTTAAAAAAAGAAAAATTATAAATTATTTGTCGATCTCGAGATTCGAACAGAAGACCAGGAAAATACACTGACACACCCTGCCGATGTAGCCACCAAGACTCGAATCTCGATACCTTCTGAAGGGTCAAAGATTCTCATTGCGACTCGGCAATAAGTTTTAAGTATTGTGTAAATCTGGTTTTAAAAGCACAATGCTAAGAATATTAATAGATTCTGCGCATGTGCGGGATATTCACTCTTAAAATTCCTATAAAATATAGAAATATTTTAAATTTATAATGTTTTGAAATATATGATTTGGAATGATTCATAGTGACTCTATGAATAATGGAGAAATAAAGATAAAAATTATTTAAAAAAAAGAAAAATTATAAATTATTTGTCGATCTCGGGATTCGAACAGAAGAGCAGCAAAATACAATGACACACCCTGCCGATCTAGCCACCAAGACTCGCACCACGAGAGCTTATGAAGGGTCATAGATTCTCATTACGACTCGGCAATAAGTTTTAAGTATTGTGTAAATCTGGTTTTAAAAGCACAATGCTAAGAATATTAATAGATTCTGCGCATGTGCGAGATATTCACTCTTAAAATTCCGATAAAATATAGAAATATTTTAAATTTATAATATTGTTTTGAAATATATGATTTGGAATGATTCATAGAAACTCTATGAATAATGGAGAAATAAAGATAAAAATTATTTTAAAAAAAGAAAAATTATAAATTATTTGTCGATCTCGAGATTCGAACAGAAGACCAGGAAAATACAATGACACACCCTGCCGATCTAGCCACCAAGACTCGTATCTCGAAAGCTTCTGAAGGGTCAAAGATTCTCATTACGACTCGGCAATAAGTTTTAAGTATTGTGTAAATCTGGTTTTAAAAGCACAATGCTAAGAATATTAATTGATTCCGCGCATGTGCGCGAACTTGACTCTTAAAATTCCGATAAAATATAGAAATATTTTAAATTTATAATATTGTTTTGAAATATATGATTTGGAATGATTCATAGTAACTCTATGAATAATGGAGAAATAAAGATAAAATTTATTTAAAAAAAAGAAAAATTATAAATTATTTGTCGATCTCGAGATTCGAACAGAAGACCAGCAAAATACAATGACACACCCTGCCGATCTAGCCACCAAGATTCGTCCTTCGAGAGCTTCTGAAGTGTCAAAGATTCTCATTACGACTCGGCAATAAGTTTTAAGTATTGTATAAATCTGGTTTTAAAAGCACAATGCTAAGAATATTAATAGATTCTGCGCATGTGTGGGAACTAGACTCTTAAAATTCCGATAAAATATAGAAATATTTTAAATTTATAATATTGTTTTGAAATATATGATTTGGAATGATTCATAGTAACTCTATGAATAATGGAGAAATAAAGATAAAATTTATTTAAAAAAAAGAAAAATTATAAATTATTTGTCGATCTCGAGATTCGAACAGTAGACCAGCAAAATACAATGACACACCCTGCCGATCTAGCCACCAAGACTCGTCCCTCGAGAGCTTCTGAAGTGTCAAAGATTCTCATTACTACTCGGCATTAAGTTTTAAGTATTGTGTAAATCTGGTTTTAAAAGCACAATGCTAAGAATATTAATAGATTCTGCGCATATGCGGGAACTTCACTCTTAAAATTCCGATAAAATATAGAAATATTTTAAATTTATAATATTGTTTTGAAATATATGATTTGGAATGATTCATAGTAACTCTATGAATAATGGAGAAATAAAGATAAAATTTATTTAAAAAAAAGAAAAATTATAAATTATTTGTCGATCTCGGGATTCGAACAGAAGAGCAGCAAAATACAATGACACACCCTGCCGATCTAGCCACCAAGACTCGCACCACGAGAGCTTATGAAGGGTCAAAGATTCTCATTACGACTCGGCAATAAGTTTTAAGTATTGTGTAAATCTGGTTTTAAAAGCACAATGCTAAGAATATTAATTGATTCTGCGCTGTGCGCGAACTTGACTCGTAAAATTCCGATAAAATATAGAAATATTTTAAATTTATAATATTGTTTTGAAATATATGATTTGGAATGATTCATAGTAACTCTATGAATAATGGAGAAATAAAGATAAAATTTATTTTAAAAAAAGAAAAAATATAAATTATTTGTCGAACTCGAGATTCGAACAGAAGACCAGGAAAATACAATGACACACCCTGCCGATCTAGCCACCAAGACTCGAATCTCGATACCTTCTGAAGGGTCAAAGATTCTCATTGCGACTCGGCAATAAGTTTTAAGTATTGTGTAAATCTGGTTTTAAAAGCACAATGCTAAGAATATTAATAGATTCTGCGCATGTGCGGGATATTCACTCTTAAAATTCCTATAAAATATAGAAATATTTTAAATTTATAATGTTTTGAAATATATGATTTGGAATGATTCATAGTGACTCTATGAATAATGGAGAAATAAAGATAAAAATTATTTAAAAAAAAGAAAAATTATAAATTATTTGTCGATCTCGGGATTCGAACAGAAGAGCAGCAAAATACAATGACACACCCTGCCGATCTAGCCACCAAGACTCGCACCACGAGAGCTTATGAAGGGTCATAGATTCTCATTACGACTCGGCAATAAGTTTTAAGTATTGTGTAAATCTGGTTTTAAAAGCACAATGCTAAGAATATTAATAGATTCTGCGCATGTGCGAGATATTCACTCTTAAAATTCCGATAAAATATAGAAATATTTTAAATTTATAATATTGTTTTGAAATATATGATTTGGAATGATTCATAGAAACTCTATGAATAATGGAGAAATAAAGATAAAAATTATTTTAAAAAAAGAAAAATTATAAATTATTTGTCGATCTCGAGATTCGAACAGAAGACCAGGAAAATACAATGACACACCCTGCCGATCTAGCCACCAAGACTCGTATCTCGAAAGCTTCTGAAGGGTCAAAGATTCTCATTACGACTCGGCAATAAGTTTTAAGTATTGTGTAAATCTGGTTTTAAAAGCACAATGCTAAGAATATTAATTGATTCCGCGCATGTGCGCGAACTTGACTCTTAAAATTCCGATAAAATATAGAAATATTTTAAATTTATAATATTGTTTTGAAATATATGATTTGGAATGATTCATAGTAACTCTATGAATAATGGAGAAATAAAGATAAAATTTATTTAAAAAAAAGAAAAATTATAAATTATTTGTCGATCTCGAGATTCGAACAGAAGACCAGCAAAATACAATGACACACCCTGCCGATCTAGCCACCAAGATTCGTCCTTCGAGAGCTTCTGAAGTGTCAAAGATTCTCATTACGACTCGGCAATAAGTTTTAAGTATTGTATAAATCTGGTTTTAAAAGCACAATGCTAAGAATATTAATAGATTCTGCGCATGTGTGGGAACTAGACTCTTAAAATTCCGATAAAATATAGAAATATTTTAAATTTATAATATTGTTTTGAAATATATGATTTGGAATGATTCATAGTAACTCTATGAATAATGGAGAAATAAAGATAAAATTTATTTAAAAAAAAGAAAAATTATAAATTATTTGTCGATCTCGAGATTCGAACAGTAGACCAGCAAAATACAATGACACACCCTGCCGATCTAGCCACCAAGACTCGTCCCTCGAGAGCTTCTGAAGTGTCAAAGATTCTCATTACTACTCGGCATTAAGTTTTAAGTATTGTGTAAATCTGGTTTTAAAAGCACAATGCTAAGAATATTAATAGATTCTGCGCATATGCGGGAACTTCACTCTTAAAATTCCGATAAAATATAGAAATATTTTAAATTTATAATATTGTTTTGAAATATATGATTTGGAATGATTCATAGTAACTCTATGAATAATGGAGAAATAAAGATAAAATTTATTTAAAAAAAAGAAAAATTATAAATTATTTGTCGATCTCGGGATTCGAACAGAAGAGCAGCAAAATACAATGACACACCCTGCCGATCTAGCCACCAAGACTCGCACCACGAGAGCTTATGAAGGGTCAAAGATTCTCATTACGACTCGGCAATAAGTTTTAAGTATTGTGTAAATCTGGTTTTAAAAGCACAATGCTAAGAATATTAATTGATTCTGCGCTGTGCGCGAACTTGACTCGTAAAATTCCGATAAAATATAGAAATATTTTAAATTTATAATATTGTTTTGAAATATATGATTTGGAATGATTCATAGTAACTCTATGAATAATGGAGAAATAAAGATAAAATTTATTTTAAAAAAAGAAAAAATATAAATTATTTGTCGAACTCGAGATTCGAACAGAAGACCAGGAAAATACAATGACACACCCTGCCGATCTAGCCACCAAGACTCGAATCTCGATACCTTCTGAAGGGTCAAAGATTCTCATTGCGACTCGGCAATAAGTTTTAAGTATTGTGTAAATCTGGTTTTAAAAGCACAATGCTAAGAATATTAATAGATTCTGCGCATGTGCGGGATATTCACTCTTAAAATTCCTATAAAATATAGAAATATTTTAAATTTATAATGTTTTGAAATATATGATTTGGAATGATTCATAGTGACTCTATGAATAATGGAGAAATAAAGATAAAAATTATTTAAAAAAAAGAAAAATTATAAATTATTTGTCGATCTCGGGATTCGAACAGAAGAGCAGCAAAATACAATGACACACCCTGCCGATCTAGCCACCAAGACTCGCACCACGAGAGCTTATGAAGGGTCATAGATTCTCATTACGACTCGGCAATAAGTTTTAAGTATTGTGTAAATCTGGTTTTAAAAGCACAATGCTAAGAATATTAATAGATTCTGCGCATGTGCGAGATATTCACTCTTAAAATTCCGATAAAATATAGAAATATTTTAAATTTATAATATTGTTTTGAAATATATGATTTGGAATGATTCATAGAAACTCTATGAATAATGGAGAAATAAAGATAAAAATTATTTTAAAAAAAGAAAAATTATAAATTATTTGTCGATCTCGAGATTCGAACAGAAGACCAGGAAAATACAATGACACACCCTGCCGATCTAGCCACCAAGACTCGTATCTCGAAAGCTTCTGAAGGGTCAAAGATTCTCATTACGACTCGGCAATAAGTTTTAAGTATTGTGTAAATCTGGTTTTAAAAGCACAATGCTAAGAATATTAATTGATTCCGCGCATGTGCGCGAACTTGACTCTTAAAATTCCGATAAAATATAGAAATATTTTAAATTTATAATATTGTTTTGAAATATATGATTTGGAATGATTCATAGTAACTCTATGAATAATGGAGAAATAAAGATAAAATTTATTTAAAAAAAAGAAAAATTATAAATTATTTGTCGATCTCGAGATTCGAACAGAAGACCAGCAAAATACAATGACACACCCTGCCGATCTAGCCACCAAGATTCGTCCTTCGAGAGCTTCTGAAGTGTCAAAGATTCTCATTACGACTCGGCAATAAGTTTTAAGTATTGTATAAATCTGGTTTTAAAAGCACAATGCTAAGAATATTAATAGATTCTGCGCATGTGTGGGAACTAGACACTTAAAATTCCGATAAAATATAGAAATATTTTAAATTTATAATATTGTTTTGAAATATATGATTTGGAATGATTCATAGTAACTCTATGAATAATGGAGAAATAAAGATAAAATTTATTTAAAAAAAAGAAAAATTATAAATTATTTGTCGATCTCGAGATTCGAACAGTAGACCAGCAAAATACAATGACACACCCTGCCGATCTAGCCACCAAGACTCGTCCCTCGAGAGCTTCTGAAGTGTCAAAGATTCTCATTACTACTCGGCATTAAGTTTTAAGTATTGTGTAAATCTGGTTTTAAAAGCACAATGCTAAGAATATTAATAGATTCTGCGCATATGCGGGAACTTCACTCTTAAAATTCCGATAAAATATAGAAATATTTTAAATTTATAATATTGTTTTGAAATATATGATTTGGAATGATTCATAGTAACTCTATGAATAATGGAGAAATAAAGATAAAATTTATTTAAAAAAAAGAAAAATTATAAATTATTTGTCGATCTCGGGATTCGAACAGAAGAGCAGCAAAATACAATGACACACCCTGCCGATCTAGCCACCAAGACTCGCACCACGAGAGCTTATGAAGGGTCAAAGATTCTCATTACGACTCGGCAATAAGTTTTAAGTATTGTGTAAATCTGGTTTTAAAAGCACAATGCTAAGAATATTAATTGATTCTGCGCTGTGCGCGAACTTGACTCGTAAAATTCCGATAAAATATAGAAATATTTTAAATTTATAATATTGTTTTGAAATATATGATTTGGAATGATTCATAGTAACTCTATGAATAATGGAGAAATAAAGATAAAATTTATTTTAAAAAAAGAAAAAATATAAATTATTTGTCGAACTCGAGATTCGAACAGAAGACCAGGAAAATACAATGACACACCCTGCCGATCTAGCCACCAAGACTCGTAACTCGAGAGCTTCTGAAGGGTCAAAGATTCTCATTACGACTCGGCAATAAGTTTTAAGTATTGTGTAAATCTGGTTTTAAAAGCACAATGCTAAGAATATTAATAGATTCTGCGCATGTGCGGGAACTTGACTCTTAAAATTCCGATAAAATATAGAAATATTTTAAATTTATAATATTGTTTTGAAATATATGATTTGGAATGATTCATAGTAACTCTATGAATAATGGAGAAATAAAGATAAAATTTATTTAAAAAAAAGAAAAATTATAAATTATTTGTCGATCTCGAGATTCGAACAGAAGACCAGCAAAATACAATGACACACCCTGCCGATCTAGCCACCAAGACTCGTCCTTCGAGAGCTTCTGAAGTGTCAAAGATTCTCATTACGACTCGGCAATAAGTTTTAAGTATTGTATAAATCTGGTTTTAAAAGCACAATGCTAAGAATATTAATAGATTCTGCGCATGTGCGGGAACTAGACTCTTAAAATTCCGATAAAATATAGAAATATTTTAAATTTATAATATTGTTTTGAAATATATGATTTGGAATGATTCATAGTAACTCTATGAATAATGGAGAAATAAAGATAAAATTTATTTAAAAAAAAGAAAAATTATAAATTATTTGTCGATCTCGAGATTCGAACAGTAGACCAGCAAATTACAATGACACACCCTGCCGATCTAGCCACCAAGACTCGTCCCTCGAGAGCTTCTGAAGTGTCAAAGATTCTCATTACTACTCGGCATTAAGTTTTAAGTATTGTGTAAATCTGGTTTTAAAAGCACAATGCTAAGAATATTAATAGATTCTGCGCATATGCGGGAACTTCACTCTTAAAATTCCGATAAAATATAGAAATATTTTAAATTTATAATATTGTTTTGAAATATATGATTTGGAATGATTCATAGTAACTCTATGAATAATGGAGAAATAAAGATAAAATTTATTTAAAAAAAAGAAAAATTATAAATTATTTGTCGATCTCGGGATTCGAACAGAAGAGCAGCAAAATACAATGACACACCCTGCCGATCTAGCCACCAAGACTCGCACCACGAGAGCTTATGAAGGGTCAAAGATTCTCATTACGACTCGGCAATAAGTTTTACGTATTGTGTAAATCTGGTTTTAAAAGCACAATGCTAAGAATATTAATTGATTCTGCGCTGTGCGCGAACTTGACTCGTAAAATTCCGATAAAATATAGAAATATTTTAAATTTATAATATTGTTATGAAATATATGATTTGGAATGATTCATAGTAACTCTATGAATAATGGTGAAATAAAGATAAAATTTATTTTAAAAAAAGAAAAAATATAAATTATTTGTCGAACTCGATATTCGAACAGAAGACCAGGAAAATACAATGACACACCCTGCCGATCTAGCCACCAAGACTCGAATCTCGAGACCTTCTGAAGGGTCAAAGATTCTCATTGCGACTCGGCAATAAGTTTTAAGTATGGTGTAAATCTGGTTTTAAAAGCACAATGCTAAGAATATTAATAGATTCTGCGCATGTGCGGGAACTTGACTCTTAAAATTCTGATAAAATACAGAAATATTTTAAATTTATAATATTGTTTTGAAATTAATGATTTGGAATGATTCATAGTAACTCTATGAATAATGGAGAAATAAAGATAAAATTTATTTAAAAAAAAGAAAAATTACAAATTATTTGTTGATCTCGAGATTCGAACAGAAGCCCAGCAAAATACAATGACACACCTTGCCGATCTAGCCACCAAGACTCGCACCACGAGAGCTTATGAAGGGTCAAAGATTCTCATTACGACTCGGCAATAAGTTTTAAGTATTGTGTAAATCTGGTTTTAAAAGCACAATGCTAAGAATATTAATAGATTCTGCGCATGTGCGGGAACTAGACTCTTAAAATTCCGATAAAATATAGAAATATTTTAAATTTATAATATTGTTTTGAAATATATGATTTGGAATGATTCATAGTAACTCTATGAATAATGGAGAAATAAAGATAAAATTTATTTAAAAAAAAGAAAAATTATAAATTATTTGTCGATCTCGAGATTCGAACAGTAGACCAGCAAAATACAATGACACACCCTGCCGATCTAGCCACCAAGACTCGTCCCTCGAGAGCTTCTGAAGTGTCAAAGATTCTCATTACTACTCGGCATTAAGTTTTAAGTATTGTGTAAATCTGGTTTTAAAAGCACAATGCTAAGAATATTAATAGATTCTGCGCATATGCGGGAACTTCACTCTTAAAATTCCGATAAAATATAGAAATATTTTAAATTTATAATATTGTTTTGAAATATATGATTTGGAATGATTCATAGTAACTCTATGAATAACGGAGAAATAAAGATAAAATTTATTTAAAAAAAAGAAAAATTATAAATTATTTGTCGATCTCGGGATTCGAACAGAAGAGCAGCAAAATACAATGACACACCCTGCCGATCTAGCCACCAAGACTCGCACCACGAGAGCTTATGAAGGGTCAAAGATTCTCATTACGACTCGGCAATAAGTTTTAAGTATTGTGTAAATCTGGTTTTAAAAGCACAATGCTAAGAATATTAATTGATTCTGCGCTGTGCGCGAACTTGACTCGTAAAATTCCGATAAAATATAGAAATATTTTAAATTTATAATATTGTTTTGAAATATATGATTTGGAATGATTCATAGTAACTCTATGAATAATGGAGAAATAAAGATAAAATTTATTTTAAAAAAAGAAAAAATATAAATTATTTGTCGAACTCGATATTCGAACAGAAGACCAGGAAAATACAATGACACACCCTGCCGATCTAGCCACCAAGACTCGAATCTCGAGACCTTCTGAAGGGTCAAAGATTCTCATTGCGACTCGGCAATAAGTTTTAAGTATTGTGTAAATCTGGTTGTAAAAGCACAATGCTAAGAATATTAATAGATTCTGCGCATGTGCGGGAACTTGACTCTTAAAATTCTGATAAAATACAGAAATATTTTAAATTTATAATATTGTTTTGAAATTAATGATTTGGAATGATTCATAGTAACTCTATGAATAATGGAGAAATAAAGATAAAATTTATTTAAAAAAAAGAAAAATTACAAATTATTTGTTGATCTCGAGATTCGAACAGAAGCCCAGCAAAATACAATGACACACCTTGCCGATCTAGCCACCAAGACTCGCACCACGAGAGCTTATGAAGGGTCAAAGATTCTCATTACGACTCGGCAATAAGTTTTAAGTATTGTGTAAATCTGGTTTTAAAAGCACAATGCTAAGAATATTAATAGATTCTGCGCATGTGCGGGAACTTGACTCTTAAAATTCCGATAAAATATAGAAATATTTTAAATTTATAATATTGTTTTGAAATATATGATTTGGAATGATTCATAGTAACTCTATGAATGATGGAGAAATAAAGATAAAATTTATTTTTAAAAAAGAAAAATTATAAATTATTTGTCGATCTCGAGATTCGAACAGAAGACCAGGAAAATACACTGACACACCTTGCCGATCTAGCCACCAAGACTCGAATCTCGATACCTTCTGAAGGGTCAAAGATTCTCATTGCGACTCGGCAATACGTTTTAAGTATTGTGTAAATCTGGTTTTAAAAGCACAATGCTAAGAATATTAATAGATTCTGCGCATATGCGGGAACTTCACTCTTAAAATTCCGATAAAATATAGAAATATTTTAAATTTATAATATTGTTTTGAAATATATGATTTGGAATGATTCATAGTAACTCTATGAATAATGGAGAAATAAAGATAAAATTTATTTAAAAAAAAGAAAAATTATAAATTATTTGTCGATCTCGGGATTCGAACAGAAGAGCAGCAAAATACAATGACACACCCTGCCGATCTAGCCACCAAGACTCGCACCACGAGAGCTTATGAAGGGTCAAAGATTCTCATTACGACTCGGCAATAAGTTTTAAGTATTGTGTAAATCTGGTTTTAAAAGCACAATGCTAAGAATATTAATTGATTCTGCGCTGTGCGCGAACTTGACTCGTAAAATTCCGATAAAATATAAAAATATTTTAAATTTATAATATTGTTTTGAAATATATGATTTGGAATGATTTATAGTAACTCTATGAATAATGGAGAAATAAAGATAAAATTTATTTTAAAAAAAGAAAAATTATAAATTATTTGTCGAACTCGAGATTCGAACAGAAGACCAGGAAAATACAATGACACACCCTGCCGATCTAGCCACCAAGACTCGAATCTCGAGACCTTCTGAAGGGTCAAAGATTCTCATTGCGACTCGGCAATAAGTTTTAAGTATTGTGTAAATCTGGTTTTAAAAGCACAATGCTAAGAATATTAATAGATTCTGCGCATGTGCGGGAACTTGACTCTTAAAATTCTGATAAAATACAGAAATATTTTAAATTTATAATATTGTTTTGAAATTAATGATTTGGAATGATTCATAGTAACTCTATGAATAATGGAGAAATAAAGATAAAATTTATTTTAAAAAAAGAAAAATTATAAATTATTTGTCGATCTCGAGATTCGAACAGAAGACCAGCAAAATACAATGACACACACTGCCGATCTAGCCACCAAAACGCGTACCTCGAGAGCTTCTGAAGGGTCAAAGATTCTCATTACGACTCGGCAATAAGTTTTAAGTATTGTGTAAATCTGGTTTTAAAAGCACAATGCTAAGAATATTAATTGATTCTGCGCTGTGCGCGAACTTGACTCGTAAAATTCCGATAAAATATAGAAATATTTTAAATTTATAATATTGTTTTGAAATTAATGATTTGGAATGATTCATAGTAACTCTATGAATAATGGAGAAATAAAGATAAAATCTATTTAAAAAAAAGAAAAATTACAAATTATTTGTTGATCTCGAGATTCGAACAGAAGCCCAGCAAAATACAATGACACACCTTGCCGATCTAGCCACCAAGACTCGCACCACGAGAGCTTATGAAGGGTCAAAGATTCTCATTACGACTCGGCAATAAGTTTTAAGTATTGTGTAAATCTGGTTTTAAAAGCACAATGCTAAGAATATTAATAGATTCTGCGCATGTGCAGGAACTTGACTCTTAAAATTCCGATAAAATATAGAAATATTTTAAATTTATAATATTGTTTTGAAATATATGATTTGGAATGATTCATAGTAACTCTATGAATGATGGAGAAATAAAGATAAAATTTATTTTAAAAAAAGAAAAATTATAAATTATTTGTCGATCTCGAGATTCGAACAGAAGACCAGGAAAATACAATGACACACCCTGCCGATCTAGCCACCAAGACTCGAATCTCGATACCTTCTGAAGGGTCAAAGATTCTCATTGCGACTCGGCAATAAGTTTTAAGTATTGTGTAAATCTGGTTTTAAAAGCACAATGCTAAGAATATTAATAGATTCTGCGCATGTGCGGGATATTCACTCTTAAAATTCCTATAAAATATAGAAATATTTTAAATTTATAATGTTTTGAAATATATGATTTGGAATGATTCATAGTAACTCTATGAATAATGGAGAAATAAAGATAAAAATTTTTTAAAAAAAAGAAAAATTATAAATTATTTGTCGATCTCGGAATTCGAACAGAAGAGCAGCAAAATACAATGACACACCCTGCCGATCTAGCCACCAAGACTCGCACCACGAGAGCTTATGAAGGGTCAAAGATTCTCATTACGACTCGGCAATAAGTTTTAAGTATTGTGTAAATCTGGTTTTAAAAGCACAATGCTAAGAATATTAATAGATTCTGCGCATGTGCGAGATATTCACTCTTAAAATTCCGATAAAATATAGAAATATTTTAAATTTATAATATTGTTTTGAAATATATGATTTGGAATGATTCATAGAAACTCTATGAATAATGGAGAAATAAAGATAAAAATTATTTTAAAAAAAGAAAAATTATAAATTATTTGTCGATCTCGAGATTCGAACAGAAGACCAGGAAAATACAATGACACACCCTGCCGATCTAGCCACCAAGACTCGTATCTCGAAAGCTTCTGAAGGGTCAAAGATTCTCATTACGACTCGGCAATAAGTTTTAAGTATTGTGTAAATCTGGTTTTAAAAGCACAATGCTAAGAATATTAATTGTGCGCGAACTTGACTCTTAAAATTCCGATAAAATATAGAAATATTTTAAATTTATAATATTGTTCTGAAATATATTATTTGGAATGATTCATAGTAACTCTATGAATAATGGAGAAATAAAGATAAAATTTATTTAAAAAAAAGAAAAATTATAAATTATTTGTCGATCTCGAGATTCGAACAGAAGACCAGCAAAATACAATGACACACCCTGCCGATCTAGCCACCAAGACTCGTATCTCGAGAGCTTCTGAAGGGTCAAAGATTCTGATTACGACTCGGCAATAAGTTTTAAGTATTGTGTAAATCTAGTTTTAAAAGCATAATGCGAAGAATATTAATAGATTCTGCGCATGTGCGGGAACTTCACTCTTAAAATTCCGATAAAATATAGAAATATTTTAAATTTATAATATTGTTTTGAAATATATGATTTGGAATGATTCAGAGTAACTCTATGAATAATGGAGAAATAAAGATAAAAATTATTTAAAAAAAAGAAAAATTATAAATTATTTGTCGATCTCGAGATTCGAACAGAAGACCAGCAAAATACAATGCCACACCCTGCCGATCTAGCCACCAAGACTCGTACCTCGAGAGCTTCTGAAGGGTCAAAGATTCTCATTACGACTCGGCAATAAGTTTTAAGTATTGTGTAAATCTGGTTTTAAAAGCACAATGCTAAGAATATTAATAGATTCTGCGCATGTGCGGGAACTAGACTCTTAAAATACCGATAAAATATAGAAATATTTTAAATTTATAATATTGTTTTGAAATATATGATTTGGAATGATTCATAGTAACTCTATGAATAATGGAGAAATAAAGATAAAATTTATTTAAAAAAAAGAAAAATTATAAATTATTTGTCGATCTCGAGATTCGAACAGAAGACCAGCAAAATACAATGACACACCCTGCCGATCTAGCCACCAAGACTCGTCCCTCGAGAGCTTCTGAAGTGTCAAAGATTCTCATTACGACTCGGCATTAAGTTTTAAGTATTGTGTAAATCTGGTTTTAAAAGCACAATGCTAAGAATATTAAAAGATTCTGCGCATATGCGGGAACTTCACTCTTAAAATTCCGATAAAATATAGAAATATTTTAAATTTATAATATTGTTTTGAAATATATGATTTGGAATGATTCATAGAAACTCTATGAATAATGGAGAAATAAAGATAAAAATTATTTAAAAAAAAAAAATTATAAATTATTTGTCGATCTCGAGATACGAACAGAAGACAGCAAAATACAATGACACACCCTGCCGATCTAGCCACCAAGACTCGTACCTCGAGAGCTTCTGAAGGGTCAAAGATTCTCATTACGACTCGGCAATAAGTTTTAAGTATTGTATAAATCTGGTTTTAAAAGCACAATGCTAAGAATATTAATAGATTCTGCGCATGTGCGGGAACTAGACTCTTAAAATTCCGATAAAATATAGAAATATTTTAAATTTATAATATTGTTTTGAAATATATGATTTGGAATGATTCATAGAAACTCTATGAATATTGGAGAATTAAAGATAAAAATTATTTAAAAAAAAGAAAAATTATAAATTATTTGTCGATCTCGAGATTCGAACAGAAGACCAGCAAAATACAATGACACACCCTGCCGATCTAGCCACCAAGACTCGTACCTCGAGAGCTTCTGAAGGGTCAAAGATTCTCATTACGACTCGGCAATAAGTTTTAAGTATTGTGTAAATCTGGTTTTAAAAGCGCAATGCTAAGAATATTAAGAGATTCTGCGCATGTGCGGGAACTTGACTCTTAAAATTCCGATAAAATATACAAATATTTTAAATTTATAATATTGTTTTGAAATATATGATTTGGAATGATTCATAGAAACTCTATGAATTAATATTAAATTAGAATTAATATTAAAAAAAAGAAAAATTATAAATTATTTGTCGATCTCGAGATTCGAACAGAAGACCAGCAAAATACAATGACACACCCTGCCGATCTAGCCACCAAGACTCGTACCTCGAGAGCTTCTGAAGGGTCAAAGATTCTCTTTACGACTCGCAATAAGTTTTAAGTATTGTGTAAATCTGGTTTTAAAAGCGCAATGCTAAGAATATTAATAGATTCTGCGCATGTGCGGGAACTTGACTCTTAAAATTCCGATAAAATATAGAAATATATTAGATTTATAATATTGTTTTGAAATATATGATTTGGAATGATTCATAGTAACTCTATGAATATTGGAGAAATAAAGATAAAAATTATTTAAAAAAAAGAAAAATTATATATTGTTTATACTAGACTCTTATTATTGGGAACTAGACTCTTAAAATTCCGATAAAATATAGAAATATTTTAAATTTATAATATTGTTTTGAAATATATGAATGATTTGAAATATATGATTTGGAATGATTCATAGAAACTCTATGAATTAATATTAAATTAGAATTAATATTAAAAAAAGAAAAATTATAAATTATTTGTAATAACATTATAAATTAATGTTATTATAAATTGTTTTGAAATATATGAATGTTTTGAAATATATGATTTGGAATGATTCATAGAAACTCTATGAATTAATATTAAATTAGAATTAATATTAAAAAAAAGAAAAATTATAAATTATTTGTCGATCTCGAGATTCGAACAGAAGACCAGCAAAATACAATGACACACCCTGCCGATCTAGCCACCAAGACTCGTACCTCGAGAGCTTCTGAAGGGTCAAAGATTCTTTTTACGACTCGGCAATAAGTTTTAAGTATTGTGTAAATCTGGTTTTAAAAGCGCAATGCTAAGAATATTAATAGATTCTGCGCATGTGCGGGAACTTGACTCTTAAAATTCCGATAAAATATAGAAATATATTAGATTTATAATATTGTTTTGAAATATATGATTTGGAATGATTCATAGTAACTCTATGAATATTGGAGAAATAAAGATAAAAATTATTTAAAAAAAAGAAAAATTATATATTGTTTATACTAGACTCTTATTATTGGGAACTAGACTCTTAAAATTCCGATAAAATATAGAAATATTTTAAATTTATAATATTGTTTTGAAATATATGAATGATTTGAAATATATGATTTGGAATGATTCATAGAAACTCTATGAATTAATATTAAATTAGAATTAATATTAAAAAAAAGAAAAATTATAAATTATTTGTAATAACATTATAAATTAATGTTATTATAAATTGTTTTGAAATATATGAATGTTTTGAAATATATGATTTGGAATGATTCATAGAAACTCTATGAATTAATATTAAATTAGAATTAATATTAAAAAAAAGAAAAATTATAAATTATTTGTCGATCTCGAGATTCGAACAGAAGGCCAGCAAAATACAATGACACACCCTGCCGATCTAGCCACCAAGACTCGTACCTCGAGAGCTTCTGAAGGGTCAAAGATTCTTTTTACGACTCGGCAATAAGTTTTAAGTATTGTGTAAATCTGGTTTTAAAAGCGCAATGCTAAGAATATTAATAGATTCTGCGCATGTGCGGGAACTTGACTCTTAAAATTCCGATAAAATATAGAAATATATTAGATTTATAATATTGTTTTGAAATATATGATTTGGAATGATTCATAGTAACTCTATGAATATTGGAGAAATAAAGATAAAAATTATTTAAAAAAAAGAAAAATTATATATTGTTTATACTAGACTCTTATTATTGGGAACTAGACTCTTAAAATTCCGATAAAATATAGAAATATTTTAAATTTATAATATTGTTTTGAAATATATGAATGATTTGAAATATATGATTTGGAATGATTCATAGAAACTCTATGAATTAATATTAAATTAGAATTAATATTAAAAAAAAGAAAAATTATAAATTATTTGTAATAACATTATAAATTAATGTTATTATAAATTGTTTTGAAATATATGAATGTTTTGAAATATATGATTTGGAATGATTCATAGAAACTCTATGAATTAATATTAAATTAGAATTAATATTAAAAAAAAGAAAAATTATAAATTATTTGTCGATCTCGAGATTCGAACAGAAGACCAGCAAAATACAATGACACACCCTGCCGATCTAGCCACCAAGACTCGTACCTCGAGAGCTTCTGAAGGGTCAAAGATTCTCTTTACGACTCGGCAATAAGTTTTAAGTATTGTGTAAATCTGGTTTTAAAAGCGCAATGCTAAGAATATTAATAGATTCTGCGCATGCGCGGGAACTTGACTCTTAAAATTCCGATAAAATATAGAAATATATTAGATTTATAATATTGTTTTGAAATATATGATTTGGAATGATTCATAGTAACTCTATGAATATTGGAGAAATAAAGATAAAAATTATTTAAAAAAAAAGAAAAATTATATATTGTTTATACTAGACTCTTATTATTGGGAACTAGACTCTTAAAATTCCGATAAAATATAGAAATATTTTAAATTTATAATATTGTTTTGAAATATATGATTTGGAATGATTCATAGAAACTCTATGAATATTGGAGAATTAAAGATAAAAATTATTTAAAAAAAAGAAAAATTATAAATTATTTGTCGATCTCGAGATTCGAACAGAAGACCAGCAAAATACAATGACACACCCTGCCGATCTAGCCACCAAGACTCGTACCTCGAGAGCTTCTGAAGGGTCAAAGATTCTCATTACGACTCGGCAATAAGTTTTAAGTATTGTGTAAATCTGGTTTTAAAAGCGCAATGCTAAGAATATTAAGAGATTCTGCGCATGTGCGGGAACTTGACTCTTAAAATTCCGATAAAATATACAAATATTTTAAATTTATAATATTGTTTTGAAATATATGATTTGGAATGATTCATAGAAACTCTATGAATTAATATTAAATTAGAATTAATATTAAAAAAAAGAAAAATTATAAATTATTTGTCGATCTCGAGATTCGAACAGAAGACCAGCAAAATACAATGACACACCCTGCCGATCTAGCCACCAAGACTCGTACCTCGAGAGCTTCTGAAGGGTCAAAGATTCTCATTACGACTCGGCAATAAGTTTTAAGTATTGTGTAAATCTGGTTTTAAAAGCGCAATGCTAAGAATATTAATAGATTCTGCGCATGTGCGGGAACTTGACTCTTAAAATTCCGATAAAATATAGAAATATATTAGATTTATAATATTGTTTTGAAATATATGATTTGGAATGATTCATTGTAACTCTATGAATAATGGAGAAATAAAGATAAAATTTATTTAAAAAAAAGAAAAATTATAAATTATTTGTCGATCTCGAGATTCGAACAGAAGACCAGCAAAATACAATGACACACCCTGCCGATCTAGCCACCAAGACTCGTACCTCGAGAGCTTCTGAAGGGTCAAAGATTCTCATTACGACTCGGCAATAAGTTTTAAGTATTGTATAAATCTGGTTTTAAAAGCACAATGCTAAGAATATTAATAGATTCTGCGCATGTGCGGGAACTAGACTCTTAAAATTCCGATAAAATATAGAAATATTTTAAATTTATAATATTGTTTTGAAATATATGATTTGGAATGATTCATAGTAACTCTATGAATAATGGAGAAATAAAGATAAAATTTATTTTAAAAAAAGAAAAATTATAAAATATTTGTCGATCTCGAGATTCGAACAGAAGACCAGTAAAATACAATGACACACACTGCCGATCTAGCCACCAAGACGCGTACCTCGAGAGCTTCTGAAGTGTCAAAGATTCTCATTACGACTCGGCAATAAGTTTTAAGTATTGTGTAAATCTGGTTTTAAAAGCGCAATGCTAAGAATATTAATAGATTCTGCGCATGTGCGGGAACTTGACTCTTAAAATTCCGATAAAATATAGAAATATATTAGATTTATAATATTGTTTTGAAATATATGATTTGGAATGATTCATAGTAACTCTATGAATAATGGAGAAATAAAGATAAAATTTATTTAAAAAAAAGAAAAATTATAAATTATTTGTCGATCTCGAGATTCGAACAGAAGACCAGCAAAATACAATGACACAACCTGCCGATCTAGCCACCAAGACTCGTCCCTCGAGAGCTTCTGAAGTGTCAAAGATTCTCATTATGACTCGGCATTAAGTTTTAAGTATTGTGTAAATCTGGTTTTAAAAGCACAATGCTAAGAATATTAAAAGATTCTGCGCATATGCGGGAACTTCACTCTTAAAATTCCGATAAAATATAGAAATATTTTAAATTTATAATATTTTTTTTGAAATATATGATTTGGAATGATTCATAGAATCTCTATGAATAATGGAGAAATAAAGATAAAAATTCTTTAAAAAAAATAAAAATTATAAATTATTTGTCGATCTCGAGATACGAACAGAAGACAGCAAAATACAATGACACACCCTGCCGATCTAGCCACCAAGACTCGTACCTCGAGAGCTTCTGAAGGGTCAAAGATTCTCATTACGACTCGGCAATAAGTTTTAAGTATTGTATAAATCTGGTTTTAAAAGCACAATGCTAAGAATATTAATAGATTCTGCGCATGTGCGGGAACTAGACTCTTAAAATTCCGATAAAATATAGAAATATTTTAAATTTATAATATTGTTTTGAAATATATGATTTGGAATGATTCATAGTAACTCTATGAATAATGGAGAAATAAAGATAAAATTTATTTTAAAAAAAGAAAAATTATAAAATATTTGTCGATCTCGAGATTCGAACAGAAGACCAGTAAAATACAATGACACACACTGCCGATCTAGCCACCAAGACGCGTACCTCGAGAGCTTCTGAAGTGTCAAAGATTCTCATTACGACTCGGCAATAAATTTTAAGTATTGTGTAAATCTGGTTTTAAAAGCGCAATGCTAAGAATATTAATAGATTCTGCGCATGTGCGGGAACTTGACTCTTAAAATTCCGATAAAATATAGAAATATATTAGATTTATAATATTGTTTTGAAATATATGATTTGGAATGATTCATAGTAACTCTATGAATAATGGAGAAATAAAGATAAAATTTATTTAAAAAAAAGAAAAATTATAAATTATTTGTCGATCTCGAGATTCGAACAGAAGACCAGCAAAATACAATGACACAACCTGCCGATCTAGCCACCAAGACTCGTCCCTCGAGAGCTTCTGAAGTGTCAAAGATTCTCATTATGACTCGGCATTAAGTTTTAAGTATTGTGTAAATCTGGTTTTAAAAGCACAATGCTAAGAATATTAAAAGATTCTGCGCATATGCGGGAACTTCACTCTTAAAATTCCGATAAAATATAGAAATATTTTAAATTTATAATATTTTTTTTGAAATATATGATTTGGAATGATTCATAGAATCTCTATGAATAATGGAGAAATAAAGATAAAAATTATTTAAAAAAAAGAAAAATTATAAATTATTTGTCGATCTCGAGATACGAACAGAAGACAGCAAAATACAATGACACACCCTGCCGATCTAGCCACCAAGACTCGTACCTCGAGAGCTTCTGAAGGGTCAAAGATTCTCATTACGACTCGGCAATAAGTTTTAAGTATTGTATAAATCTGGTTTTAAAAGCACAATGCTAAGAATATTAATAGATTCTGCGCATGTGCGGGAACTAGACTCTTAAAATTCCGATAAAATATAGAAATATTTTAAATTTATAATATTGTTTTGAAATATATGATTTGGAATGATTCATAGTAACTCTATGAATAATGGAGAAATAAAGATAAAATTTATTTTAAAAAAAGAAAAATTATAAAATATTTGTCGATCTCGAGATTCGAACAGAAGACCAGTAAAATACAATGACACACACTGCCGATCTAGCCACCAAGACGCGTACCTCGAGAGCTTCTGAAGTGTCAAAGATCCTCATTACGACTCGGCAATAAAATTTAAGTATTGTGTAAATCTGGTTTTAAAAGCACAATGCTAAGAATATTAATGGATTCTGCGCATATGCGGGAACTTCACTCTTAAAATTCCGATAAAATATAGAAATATTTTAAATATATAATATTGTTTTGAAATATATGATTTGGAATGATTCATAGAAACTCTATGAATATTGGAGAAATAAAGATAAAAATTATTTAAAAAAAAGAAAAATTATAAATTATTTGTCGATCTCGAGATACGAACAGAAGACAGCAAAATACAATGACACACCCTGCCGATCTAGCCACCAAGACTCGTCCTTCGAGAGCTTCTGAAGTGTCAAAGATTCTCATTACGACTCGGCAATAAGTTTTAAGTATTGTATAAATCTGGTTTTAAAAGCACAATGCTAAGAATATTAATAGATTCTGCGCATGTGCGGGAACTTGACTCTTAAAATTCCGATAAAATATAGAAATATTTTAAATTTATAATATTGTTTTGAAATATATGATTTGGAATGATTCATAGTAACTCTATGAATAATGGAGAAATAAAGATAAAATTTATTTAAAAAAAAAGAAAAATTATAAATTATTTGTCGATCTCGAGATTCGAACAGAAGACCAGCAAAATACAATGACACACCCTGCCGATCTAGCCACCAAGACTCGTCCTTCGAGAGCTTCTGAAGTGTCAAAGATTCTCATTACGACTCGGCAATAAGTTTTAAGTATTGTATAAATCTGGTTTTAAAAGCACAATGCTAAGAATATTAATAGATTCTGCGCATGTGCGGGAACTAGACTCTTAAAATTCCGATAAAATATAGAAATATTTTAAATTTATAATATTGTTTTGAAATATATGATTTGGAATGATTCATAGAAACTCTATGAATATTGGAGAAATAAAGATAAAAATTATTTAAAAAAAAGAAAAATTATAAATTATTTGTCGATCTCGAGATTCGAACAGAAGACCAGCAAAATACAAAGACACACCCTGCCGATCTAGCCACCAAGACTCGTACCTCGAGAGCTTCTGAAGGGTCAAAGATTCTCATTACGACTCGGCAATAAGTTTTAAGTATTGTGTAAATCTGGTTTTAAAAGCGCAATGCTAAGAATATTAATAGATTCTGCGCATGTGCGGGAACTTGACTCTTAAAATTCCGATAAAATATAGAAATATATTAGATTTATAATATTGTTTTGAAATATATGATTTGGAATGATTCATAGTAACTCTATGAATATTGGAGAAATAAAGATAAAAATTATTTAAAAAAAAGAAAAATTATAAATTATTTGTCGATCTCGAGATACGAACAGAAGACAGCAAAATACAATGACACACCCTGCCGATCTAGCCACCAAGACTCGTCCTTCGAGAGCTTCTGAAGTGTCAAAGATTCTCATTACGACTCGGCCTTAAGTTTTAAGTATTGTGTAAATCTGGTTTTAAAAGCACAATGCTAAGAATATTAAAAGATTCTGCGCATATGCGGGAACTTCACTCTTAAAATTCCGATAAAATATAGAAATATTTTAAATTTATAATATTGTTTTGAAATATATGATTTGGAATGATTCTTAGAAACTCTATGAATAATGGAGAAATAAAGATAAAAATTATTTAAAAAAAAGAAAAATTATAAATTATTTGTCGATCTCGAGATACGAACAGAAGACAGCAAAATACAATGACACACCCTGCCGATCTAGCCACCAAGACTCGTACCTCGAGAGCTTCTGAAGGGTCAAAGATTCTCATTACGACTCGGCAATAAGTTTTAAGTATTGTATAAATCTGGTTTTAAAAGCACAATGCTAAGAATATTAATAGATTCTGCGCATGTGCGGGAACTAGACTCTTAAAATTCCGATAAAATATAGAAATATTTTAAATTTATAATATTGTTTTGAAATATATGATTTGGAATGATTCATAGAAACTCTATGAATATTGGAGAAATAAAGATAAAAATTATTTAAAAAAAAGAAAAATTATAATTTATTTGTCGATCTCGAGATTCGAACAGAAGACCAGCAAAATACAATGACACACCCTGCCGATCTAGCCACCAAGACTCGTACCTCGAGAGCTTCTGAAGGGTCAAAGATTCTCATTACGACTCGGCAATAAGTTTTAAGTATTGTGTAAATCTGGTTTTAAAAGCGCAATGCTAAGAATATTAAGAGATTCTGCGCATGTGCGGGAACTTGACTCTTAAAATTCCGATAAAATATACAAATATTTTAAATTTATAATATTGTTTTGAAATATATGATTTGGAATGATTCATAGAAACCCTATGAATATTAGAGAAATAAAGATAAAAATTATTTAAAAAAAAGAAAAATTATAAATTATTTGTCGATCTCGAGATTCGATTAGAAGACCAGCAAAATACAATGACACACCCTGCCGATCTAGCCACCAAGACTCGTACCTCGAGAGCTTCTGAAGGGTCAAAGATTCTCATTACGACTCGGCAATAAGTTTTAAGTATTGTGTAAATCTTGTTTTAAAAGCGCAATGCTAAGAATATTAATAGATTCTGCGCATGTGCGGGAACTTGACTCTTAAAATTCCGATAAAATATAGAAATATATTAGATTTATAATATTGTTTTGAAATATATGATTTGGAATGATTCATAGTAACTCTATGAATATTGGAGAAATAAAGATAAAAATTATTTAAAAAAAAGAAAAATTATAAATTATTTGTCGATCTCGAGATACGAACAGAAGACAGCAAAATACAATGACACACCCTGCCGATCTAGCCACCAAGACTCGTCCTTCGAGAGCTTCTGAAGTGTCAAAGATTCTCATTACGACTCGGCAATAAGTTTTAAGTACTGTATAAATCTGGTTTTAAAAGCACAATGCTAAGAATATTAATAGATTCTGCGCATGTGCGGGAACTAGACTCTTAAAATACCGATAAAATATAGAAATATTTTAAATTTATAATATTGTTTTGAAATATATGATTTGGAATGATTCATAGTAACTCTATGAATAATGGAGAAATAAAGATAAAATTTATTTAAAAAAAAGAAAAATTATAAATTATTTGTCGATCTCGAGATTCGAACAGAAGACCAGCAAAATACAATGACACACCCTGCCGATCTAGCCACCAAGACTCGTCCCTCGAGAGCTTCTGAAGTGTCAAAGATTCTCATTACGACTCGGCATTAAGTTTTAAGTATTGTGTAAATCTGGTTTTAAAAGCACAATGCTAAGAATATTAAAAGATTCTGCGCATATGCGGGAACTTCACTCTTAAAATTCCGATAAAATATAGAAATATTTTAAATTTATAATATTTTTTTTGAAATATATGATTTGGAATGATTCATAGAAACTCTATGAATAATGGAGAAATAAAGATAAAAATTATTTAAAAAAAAGAAAAATTATAAATTATTTGTCGATCTCGAGATACGAACAGAAGACAGCAAAATACAATGACACACCCTGCCGATCTAGCCACCAAGACTCGTACCTCGAGAGCTTCTGAAGGGTCAAAGATTCTCATTACGACTCGGCAATAAGTTTTAAGTATTGTATAAATCTGGTTTTAAAAGCACAATGCTAAGAATATTAATAGATTCTGCGCATGTGCGGGAACTAGACTCTTAAAATTCCGATAAAATATAGAAATATTTTAAATTTATAATATTGTTTTGATATATATGATTTGGAATGATTCATAGTAACTCTATGAATAATGGAGAAATAAAGATAAAATTTATTTAAAAAAAGAAAAATTATAAAATATTTGTCGATCTCGAGATTCGAACAGAAGACCAGTAAAATACAATGACACACACTGCCGATCTAGCCACCAAGACGCGTACCTCGAGAGCTTCTGAAGTGTCAAAGATCCTCATTACGACTCGGCAATAAAATTTAAGTATTGTGTAAATCTGGTTTTAAAAGCACAATGCTAAGAATATTAATAGATTCTGCGCATATGCGGGAACTTCACTCTTAAAATTCCGATAAAATATAGAAATATTTTAAATTTATAATATTGTTTTGAAATATATGATTTGGAATGATTCATAGAAACTCTATGAATATTGGAGAAATAAAGATAAAAATTATTTAAAAAAAAGAAAAATTATAAATTATTTGTCGATCTCGAGATACGAACAGAAGACAGCAAAATACAATGACACACCCTGCCGATCTAGCCACCAAGACTCGTCCTTCGAGAGCTTCTGAAGTGTCAAAGATTCTCATTACGACTCGGCAATAAGTTTTAAGTATTGTATAAATCTGGTTTTAAAAGCACAATGCTAAGAATATTAATAGATTCTGCGCATGTGCGGGAACTTGACTCTTAAAATTCCGATAAAATATAGAAATATTTTAAATTTATAATATTGTTTTGAAATATATGATTTGGAATGATTCATAGTAACTCTATGAATAATGGAGAAATAAAGATAAAATTTATTTAAAAAAAAGAAAAATTATAAATTATTTGTCGATCTCGAGATTCGAACAGAAGACCAGCAAAATACAATGACACACCCTGCCGATCTAGCCACCAAGACTCGTCCCTCGCGAGCTTCTGAAGTGTCAAAGATTCTCATTACGACTCGACAATAAGTTTTAAGTATTGTATAAATCTGGTTTTAAAAGCACAATGCTAAGAATATTAATAGATTCTGCGCATATGCGGGAACTTCACTCTTAAAATTCCGATAAAATATAGAAATATTTTAAATTTATAATATTGTTTTGAAATATATGATTTGGAATGATTCATAGAAACTCTATGAATATTGGAGAAATAAAGATAAAAATTATTTAAAAAAAAGAAAAATTATAAATTATTTGTCGATCTCGAGATACGAACAGAAGACAGCAAAATACAATGACACACCCTGCCGATCTAGCCACCAAGACTCGTCCTTCGAGAGCTTCTGAAGTGTCAAAGATTCTCATTACGACTCGACAATAAGTTTTAAGTATTGTATAAATCTGGTTTTAAAAGCACAATGCTAAGAATATTAATAGATTCTGCGCATGTGCGGGAACTAGACTCTTAAAATTCCGATAAAATATAGAAATATTTTAAATTTATAATATTGTTTTGAAATATATGATTTGGAATGATTCATAGTAACTCTATGAATAATGGAGAAATAAAGATAAAATTTATTTAAAAAAAAGAAAAATTATAAATTATTTGTCGATCTCGAGATTCGAACAGAAGACCAGCAAAATACAATGACACACCCTGCCGATCTAGCCACCAAGACTCGTCCATCGAGAGCTTCTGAAGTGTCAAAGATTCTCATTACGACTCGGCATTAAGTTTTAAGTATTGTGTAAATCTGGTTTTAAAAGCACAATGCTAAGAATATTAATAGATTCTGCGCATATGCGGGAACTTCACTCTTAAAATTCCGATAAAATATAGAAATATTTTAAATTTATAATATTGTTTTGAAATATATGATTTGGAATGATTCATAGAAACTCTATGAATAATGGAGAAATAAAGAAAAAAATTATTTAAAAAAAAGAAAAATTATAAATTATTTGTCGATCTCGAGATACGAACAGAAGACAGCAAAATACAATGACACACCCTGCCGATCTAGCCACCAAGACTCGTACCTCGAGAGCTTCTGAAGGGTCAAAGATTCTCATTACGACTCGGCAATAAGTTTTAAGTATTGTATAAATCTGGTTTTAAAAGCACAATGCTAAGAATATTAATAGATTCTGCGCATGTGCGGGAACTAGACTCTTAAAATTCCGATAAAATATAGAAATATTTTAAATTTATAATATTGTTTTGAAATATATGATTTGGAATGATTCATAGAAACTCTATGAATAATGGAGAAATAAAGATAAAAATTATTTTAAAAAAAGAAAAATTATAAATTATTTGTCGATCTCGAGATACGAACAGAAGACAGCAAAATACAATGACACACCCTGCCGATCTAGCCACCAAGACGCGTACCTCGAGAGCTTCTGAAGGGTTAAAGATTCTCATTACGACTCGGCAATAAGTTTTAAGTATTGTGTAAATCTGGTCTTAAAAGCACAATGCTAAGAATATTAAGAGATTCTGCGCATGTGCGGGAACTTGACTCTTAAAATTCCGATAAAATATAGAAATATTTTAAATTTATAATATTGTTTTGAAATATATGATTTGGAATGATTCATAGTAACTCTATGAATAATGGAGAAATAAAGATAAAATTTATTTAAAAAAAAGAAAAATTATAAAATCTTTGTCGATCTCGAGATTTGAACAGAAGACAGCAAAATACAATGACACACCCTGCCGATCTAGCCACCAAGACGCGTACCTCGAGACCTTCTGAAGGGTCAAAGATTCTCATTACGACTCTGCAATAAGTTTTAAGTATTGTGTAAATCTGGTTTTAAAAGCACAAAGCTAAGAATATTAATTGATTCTGCGCATGTGCGGGAACTTGACTCTTAAAATTCCGATAAAATATAGAAATATTTTAAATTTATAATATTGTTTTGAAATATATGATTTGGAATGATTCATAGAAACTCTATGAATAATGGAGAAATAAAGATAAAAATTATTTAAAAAAAAGAAAAATTATAAATTATTTGTCGATCTCGAGATACGAACAGAAGACAGCAAAATACAATGACACACCCTGCCGATCTAGCCACCAAGACTCGTACCTCGAGAGCTTCTGAAGGGTCAAAGATTCTCATTACGACTCGGCAATAAGTTTTAAGTATTGTATAAATCTGGTTTTAAAAGCACAATGCTAAGAATATTAATAGATTCTGCGCATGTGCGGGAACTAGACTCTTAAAATTCCGATAAAATATAGAAATATTTTAAATTTATAATATTTTTTTTGAAATATATGATTTGGAATGATTCATAGAAACTCTATGAATAATGGAGAAATAAAGATAAAAATTATTTAAAAAAAAGAAAAATTATAAATTATTTGTCGATCTCGAGATACGAACAGAAGACAGCAAAATACAATGACACACCCTGCCGATCTAGCCACCAAGACTCGTACCTCGAGAGCTTCTGAAGGGTCAAAGATTCTCATTACGACTCGGCAATAAGTTTTAAGTATTGTATAAATCTGGTTTTAAAAGCACAATGCTAAGAATATTAATAGATTCTGCGCATGTGCGGGAACTAGACTCTTAAAATTCCGATAAAATATAGAAATATTTTAAATTTATAATATTGTTTTGAAATATATGATTTGGAATGATTCATAGTAACTCTATGAATAATGGAGAAATAAAGATAAAATTTATTTAAAAAAAAGAAAAATTATAAAATATTTGTCGATCTCGAGATTCGAACAGAAGACCAGTAAAATACAATGACACACACTGCCGATCTAGCCACCAAGACGCGTACCTCGAGAGCTTCTGAAGTGTCAAAGATCCTCATTACGACTCGGCAATAAAATTTAAGTATTGTGTAAATCTGGTTTTAAAAGCACAATGCTAAGAATATTAATAGATTCTGCGCATATGCGGGAACTTCACTCTTAAAATTCCGATAAAATATAGAAATATTTTAAATTTATAATATTGTTTTGAAATATATGATTTGGAATGATTCATAGAAACTCTATGAATAATGGAGAAATAAAGATAAAATTTATTTAAAAAAAAGAAAAATTATAAATTATTTGTCGATCTCGAGATTCGAACAGAAGACCAGCAAAATACAATGACACACCCTGCCGATCTAGCCACCAAGACTCGTCCCTCGAGAGCTTCTGAAGGGTCAAAGATTCTCATTACGACTCGGCAATAAGTTTTAAGTATTGTATAAATCTGGTTTTAAAAGCACAATGCTAAGAATATTAATAGATTCTGCGCATGTGCGGGAACTAGACTCTTAAAATTCCGATAAAATATAGAAATATTTTAAATTTATAATATTGTTTTGAAATATATGATTTGGAATGATTCATAGAAACTCTATGAATAATGGAGAAATAAAGATAAAAATTATTTTAAAAAAAGAAAAATTATAAATTATTTGTCGATCTCGAGATACGAACAGAAGACAGCAAAATACAATGACACACCCTGCCGATCTAGCCACCAAGACGCGTACCTCGAGAGCTTCTGAAGGGTTAAAGATTCTCATTACGACTCGGCAATAAGTTTTAAGTATTGTGTAAATCTGGTCTTAAAAGCACAATGCTAAGAATATTAAGAGATTCTGCGCATGTGCGGGAACTTGACTCTTAAAATTCCGATAAAATATAGAAATATTTTAAATTTATAATATTGTTTTGAAATATATGATTTGGAATGATTCATAGTAACTCTATGAATAATGGAGAAATAAAGATAAAAATTATTTAAAAAAAAGAAAAATTATAAATTATTTGTCGATCTCGAGATACGAACAGAAGACAGCAAAATACAATGACACACCCTGCCGATCTAGCCACCAAGACTCGTCCTTCGAGAGCTTCTGAAGTGTCAAAGATTCTCATTACGACTCGACAATAAGTTTTAAGTATTGTATAAATCTGGTTTTAAAAGCACAATGCTAAGAATATTAATAGATTCTGCGCATGTGCGGGAACTTGACTCTTAAAATTCCGATAAAATATAGAAATATTTTAAATTTATAATATTGTTTTGAAATATATGATTTGGAATGATTCATAGTAACTCTATGAATAATGGAGAAATAAAGATAAAATTTATTTAAAAAAAAGAAAAATTATAAATTATTTGTCGATCTCGAGATTCGAACAGAAGACCAGCAAAATACAATGGCACACCCTGCCGATCTAGCCACCAAGACTCGTCCATCGAGAGCTTCTGAAGTGTCAAAGATTCTCATTACGACTCGGCATTAAGTTTTAAGTATTGTGTAAATCTGGTTTTAAAAGCACAATGCTAAGAATATTAATAGATTCTGCGCATATGCGGGAACTTCACTCTTAAAATTCCGATAAAATATAGAAATATTTTAAATTTATAATATTGTTTTGAAATATATGATTTGGAATGATTCATAGTAACTCTATGAATAATGGAGAAATAAAGATAAAATTTATTTAAAAAAAAGAAAAATTATAAATTATTTGTCGATCTCGAGATTCGAACAGAAGACCAGCAAAATACAATGGCACACCCTGCCGATCTAGCCACCAAGACTCGTCCATCGAGAGCTTCTGAAGTGTCAAAGATTCTCATTACGACTCGGCATTAAGTTTTAAGTATTGTGTAAATCTGGTTTTAAAAGCACAATGCTAAGAATATTAATAGATTCTGCGCATATGCGGGAACTTCACTCTTAAAATTCCGATAAAATATAGAAATATTTTAAATTTATAATATTGTTTTGAAATATATGATTTGGAATGATTCATAGAAACTCTATGAATAATGGAGAAATAAAGATAAAAATTATTTAAAAAAAAGAAAAATTATAAATTATTTGTCGATCTCGAGATACGAACAGAAGACAGCAAAATACAATGACACACCCTGCCGATCTAGCCACCAAGACTCGTACCTCGAGAGCTTCTGAAGGGTCAAAGATTCTCATTACGACTCGGCAATAAGTTTTAAGTATTGTATAAATCTGGTTTTAAAAGCACAATGCTAAGAATATTAATAGATTCTGCGCATGTGCGGGAACTAGACTCTTAAAATTCCGATAAAATATAGAAATATTTTAAATTTATAATATTGTTTTGAAATATATGATTTGGAATGATTCATAGAAACTCTATGAATAATGGAGAAATAAAGATAAAAATTATTTAAAAAAAAAAAAAATTATAAATTATTTGTCGATCTCGAGATACGAACAGAAGACAGCAAAATACAATGACACACCCTGCCGATCTAGCCACCAAGACGCGTACCTCGAGAGCTTCTGAAGGGTTAAAGATTCTCATTACGACTCGGCAATAAGTTTTAAGTATTGTGTAAATCTGGTCTTAAAAGCACAATGCTAAGAATATTAAGAGATTCTGCGCATGTGCGGGAACTTGACTCTTAAAATTCCGATAAAATATAGAAATATTTTAAATTTATAATATTGTTTTGAAATATATGATTTGGAATGATTCATAGAAACTCTATGAATAATGGAGAAATAAAGATAAAAATTATTTAAAAAAAAGAAAAATTATAAATTATTTGTCGATCTCGAGATACGAACAGAAGACAGCAAAATACAATGACACACCCTGCCGATCTAGCCACCAAGACTCGTACCTCGAGAGCTTCTGAAGGGTCAAAGATTCTCATTACGACTCGGCAATAAGTTTTAAGTATTGTATAAATCTGGTTTTAAAAGCACAATGCTAAGAATATTAATAGATTCTGCGCATGTGCGGGAACTAGACTCTTAAAATTCCGATAAAATATAGAAATATTTTAAATTTATAATATTGTTTTGAAATATATGATTTGGAATGATTCATAGAAACTCTATGAATAATGGAGAAATAAAGATAAAAATTATTTTAAAAAAAGAAAAATTATAAATTATTTGTCGATCTCGAGATACGAACAGAAGACAGCAAAATACAATGACACACCCTGCCGATCTAGCCACCAAGACGCGTACCTCGAGAGCTTCTGAAGGGTTAAAGATTCTCATTACGACTCGGCAATAAGTTTTAAGTATTGTGTAAATCTGGTCTTAAAAGCACAATGCTAAGAATATTAAGAGATTCTGCGCATGTGCGGGAACTTGACTCTTAAAATTCCGATAAAATATAGAAATATTTTAAATTTATAATATTGTTTTGAAATATATGATTTGGAATGATTCATAGTAACTCTATGAATAATGGAGAAATAAAGATAAAATTTATTTAAAAAAAAGAAAAATTATAAAATCTTTGTCGATCTCGAGATTCGAACAGAAGACAGCAAAATACAATGACACACCCTGCCGATCTAGCCACCAAGACGCGTACCTCGAGACCTTCTGAAGGGTCAAAGATTCTCATTACGACTCTGCAATAAGTTTTAAGTATTGTGTAAATCTGGTTTTAAAAGCACAAAGCTAAGAATATTAATTGATTCTGCGCATGTGCGGGAACTTGACTCTTAAAATTCCGATAAAATATAGAAATATTTTAAATTTATAATATTGTTTTGAAATATATGATTTGGAATGATTCATAGAAACTCTATGAATAATGGAGAAATAAAGATAAAAATTATTTAAAAAAAAGAAAAATTATAAATTATTTGTCGATCTCGAGATACGAACAGAAGACAGCAAAATACAATGACACACCCTGCCGATCTAGCCACCAAGACTCGTACCTCGAGAGCTTCTGAAGGGTCAAAGATTCTCATTACGACTCGGCAATAAGTTTTAAGTATTGTATAAATCTGGTTTTAAAAGCACAATGCTAAGAATATTAATAGATTCTGCGCATGTGCGGGAACTAAACTCTTAAAATTCCGATAAAATATAGAAATATTTTAAATTTATAATATTTTTTTTGAAATATATGATTTGGAATGATTCATAGAAACTCTATGAATAATGGAGAAATAAAGATAAAAATTATTTAAAAAAAAGAAAAATTATAAATTATTTGTCGATCTCGAGATACGAACAGAAGACAGCAAAATACAATGACACACCCTGCCGATCTAGCCACCAAGACTCGTACCTCGAGAGCTTCTGAAGGGTCAAAGATTCTCATTACGACTCGGCAATAAGTTTTAAGAATTGTATAAATCTGGTTTTAAAAGCACAATGCTAAGAATATTAATAGATTCTGCGCATGTGCGGGAACTAGACTCTTAAAATTCCGATAAAATATAGAAATATTTTAAATTTATAATATTGTTTTGAAATATATGATTTGGAATGATTCATAGTAACTCTATGAATAATGGAGAAATAAAGATAAAATTTATTTAAAAAAAAGAAAAATTATAAAATATTTGTCGATCTCGAGATTCGAACAGAAGACCAGTAAAATACAATGACACACACTGCCGATCTAGCCACCAAGACGCGTACCTCGAGAGCTTCTGAAGTGTCAAAGATCCTCATTACGACTCGGCAATAAAATTTAAGTATTGTGTAAATCTGGTTTTAAAAGCACAATGCTAAGAATATTAATAGATTCTGCGCATATGCGGGAACTTCACTCTTAAAATTCCGATAAAATATAGAAATATTTTAAATTTATAATATTGTTTTGAAATATATGATTTGGAATGATTCATAGAAACTCTATGAATAATGGAGAAATAAAGATAAAATTTATTTAAAAAAAAGAAAAATTATAAATTATTTGTCGATCTCGAGATTCGAACAGAAGAC
Organism: Argiope bruennichi; assembly: GCF_947563725.1. NCBI lineage: Eukaryota > Metazoa > Arthropoda > Arachnida > Araneae > Araneidae > Argiope > Argiope bruennichi. The sequence continues at coordinate 2,647,532 of NC_079156.1, forward strand.
CAGCAAAATACAATGACACACCCTGCCGATCTAGCCACCAAGACTCGTCCCTCGAGAGCTTCTGAAGGGTCAAAGATTCTCATTACGACTCGGCAATAAGTTTTAAGTATTGTATAAATCTGGTTTTAAAAGCACAATGCTAAGAATATTAATAGATTCTGCGCATGTGCGGGAACTAGACTCTTAAAATTCCGATAAAATATAGAAATATTTTAAATTTATAATATTGTTTTGAAATATATGATTTGGAATGATTCATAGAAACTCTATGAATAATGGAGAAATAAAGATAAAAATTATTTTAAAAAAAGAAAAATTATAAATTATTTGTCGATCTCGAGATACGAACAGAAGACAGCAAAATACAATGACACACCCTGCCGATCTAGCCACCAAGACGCGTACCTCGAGAGCTTCTGAAGGGTTAAAGATTCTCATTACGACTCGGCAATAAGTTTTAAGTATTGTGTAAATCTGGTCTTAAAAGCACAATGCTAAGAATATTAAGAGATTCTGCGCATGTGCGGGAACTTGACTCTTAAAATTCCGATAAAATATAGAAATATTTTAAATTTATAATATTGTTTTGAAATATATGATTTGGAATGATTCATAGTAACTCTATGAATAATGGAGAAATAAAGATAAAATTTATTTAAAAAAAAGAAAAATTATAAAATCTTTGTCGATCTCGAGATTCGAACAGAAGACAGCAAAATACAATGACACACCCTGCCGATCTAGCCACCAAGACGCGTATATCGAGACCTTCTGAAGGGTCAAAGTTTCTCATTACGACTCTGCAATAAGTTTTAAGTATTGTGTAAATCTGGTTTTAAAAGCACAAAGCTAAGAATATTAATTGATTCTGCGCATATGCGGAAACTTGACTCTTAAAATTCCGATAAAATATAGAAATATTTTAAATTTATAATATTGTTTTGAAATATATGATTTGGAATGATTCATAGAAACTCTATGAATAATGGAGAAATAAAGATAAAAATTATTTAAAAAAAAGAAAAATTATAAATTATTTGTCGATCTCGAGATACGAACAGAAGACAGCAAAATACAATGACACACCCTGCCGATCTAGCCACCAAGACTCGTACCTCGAGAGCTTCTGAAGGGTCAAAGATTCTCATTACGACTCGGCAATAAGTTTTAAGTATTGTATAAATCTGGTTTTAAAAGCACAATGCTAAGAATATTAATAGATTCTGCGCATGTGCGGGAACTAGACTCTTAAAATTCCGATAAAATATAGAAATATTTTAAATTTATAATATTGTTTTGAAATATATGATTTGGAATGATTCATAGAAACTCCATGAATAATGGAGAAATAAAGATAAAAATTATTTTAAAAAAAGAAAAATTATAAATTATTTGTCGATCACGAGATACGAACAGAAGACAGCAAAATACAATGACACAACCTGCCGATCTAGCCACCAAGACTCGTCCTTCGAGAGCTTCTGAAGTGTCAAAGATTCTCATTACGACTCGGCAATAAGTTTTAAGTATTGTATAAATCTGGTTTTAAAAGCACAATGCTAAGAATATTAATAGATCCTGCGCATGTGCGGGAACTAGACTCTTAAAATACTGATAAAATATAGAAATATTTTAAATTTATAATATTGTTTTGAAATATATGATTTGGAATGATTCATAGTAACTCTATGAATAATGGAGAAATAAAGATAAAATTTATTTAAAAAAAAGAAAAATTATAAATTATTTGTCGATCTCGAGATTCGAACAGAAGACCAGCAAAATACAATGACACACCCTGCCGATCTAGCCACCAAGACTCGTCCCTCGAGAGCTTCTGAAGTGTCAAAGATTCTCATTACGACTCGGCAATAAGTTTTAAGTATTGTATAAATCTGGTTTTAAAAGCACAATGCTAAGAATATTAATAGATTCTGCGCATGTGCGGGAACTAGACTCTTAAAATTCCGATAAAATATAGAAATATTTTAAATTTATAATATTGTTTTGAAATATATGATTTGGAATGATTCATAGAAACTCTATGAATAATGGAGAAATAAAGATAAAAATTATTTTAAAAAAAGAAAAATTATAAATTATTTGTCGATCTCGAGATACGAACAGAAGACAGCAAAATACAATGACACACCCTGCCGATCTAGCCACCAAGACGCGTACCTCGAGAGCTTCTGAAGGGTTAAAGATTCTCATTACGACTCGGCAATAAGTTTTAAGTATTGTGTAAATCTGGTCTTAAAAGCACAATGCTAAGAATATTAAGAGATTCTGCGCATGTGCGGGAACTTGACTCTTAAAATTCCGATAAAATATAGAAATATTTTAAATTTATAATATTGTTTTGAAATATATGATTTGGAATGATTCATAGTAACTCTATGAATAATGGAGAAATAAAGATAAAATTTATTTAAAAAAAAGAAAAATTATAAAATCTTTGTCGATCTCGAGATTCGAACAGAAGACAGCAAAATACAATGACACACCCTGCCGATCTAGCCACCAAGACGCGTACCTCGAGACCTTCTGAAGGGTCAAAGATTCTCATTACGACTCTGCAATAAGTTTTAAGTATTGTGTAAATCTGGTTTTAAAAGCATAATGCTAAGAATATTAATAGATTCTGCGCATGTGCGGGAACTTGACTCTTAAAATTCCGATAAAATATAGAAATATTTAAATTTATAATATTGTTTTGAAATATATGATTTGGAATGATTAATAGTAACTCTATGAATAATGGCGAAATAAAGATAAAATTTATTTAAAAAAAAGAAAAATTATAAAATCTTTGTCGATCTCGAGATTCGAACAGAAGACAGCAAAATACAATGACACACCCTGCCGATCTAGCCACCAAGACGCGTACCTCGAGAGCTTCTGAAGGGTTAAAGATTCTCATTACGACTCGGCAATAAGTTTTAAGTATTGTGTAAATCTGGTCTTAAAAGCACAATGCTAAGAATATTAAGAGATTCTGCGCATGTGCGGGAACTTGACTCTTAAAATTCCGATAAAATATAGAAATATTTTAAATTTATAATATTGTTTTGAAATATATGATTTGGAATGATTCATAGTAACTCTATGAATAATGGAGAAATAAAGATAAAATTTATTTAAAAAAAAGAAAAATTATAAAATCTTTGTCGATCTCGAGATTCGAACAGAAGACAGCAAAATACAATGACACACCCTGCCGATCTAGCCACCAAGACGCGTACCTCGAGACCTTCTGAAGGGTCAAAGATTCTCATTACGACTCTGCAATAAGTTTTAAGTATTGTGTAAATCTGGTTTTAAAAGCACAAAGCTAAGAATATTAATTGATTCTGCGCATGTGCGGGAACTTGACTCTTAAAATTCCGATAAAATATAGAAATATTTTAAATTTATAATATTGTTTTGAAATATATGATTTGGAATGATTCATAGAAACTCTATGAATAATGGAGAAATAAAGATAAAAATTATTTAAAAAAAAGAAAAATTATAAATTATTTGTCGATCTCGAGATACGAACAGAAGACAGCAAAATACAATGACACACCCTGCCGATCTAGCCACCAAGACTCGTACCTCGAGAGCTTCTGAAGGGTCAAAGATTCTCATTACGACTCGGCAATAAGTTTTAAGTATTGTATAAATCTGGTTTTAAAAGCACAATGCTAAGAATATTAATAGATTCTGCGCATGTGCGGGAACTAGACTCTTAAAATTCCGATAAAATATAGAAATATTTTAAATTTATAATATTGTTTTGAAATATATGATTTGGAATGATTCATAGAAACTCCATGAATAATGGAGAAATAAAGATAAAAATTATTTTAAAAAAAGAAAAATTATAAATTATTTGTCGATCACGAGATACGAACAGAAGACAGCAAAATACAATGACACACCCTGCCGATCTAGCCACCAAGACGCGTACCTCGAGAGCTTCTGAAGGGTTAAAGATTCTCATTACGACTCGGCAATAAGTTTTAAGTATTGTGTAAATCTCGTCTTAAAAGCACAATGCTAAGAATATTAAGAGATTCTGCGCATGTGCGGGAACTTGACTCTTAAAATTCCGATAAAATATAGAAATATTTTAAATTTATAATATTGTTTTGAAATATATGATTTGGAATGATTCATAGTAACTCTATGAATAATGGAGAAATAAAGATAAAATTTATTTAAAAAAAAGAAAAATTATAAAATCTTTGTCGATCTCGAGATTCGAACAGAAGACAGCAAAATACAATGACACACCCTGCCGATCTAGCCACCAAGACGCGTACCTCGAGACCTTCTGAAGGGTCAAAGATTCTCATTACGACTCTGCAATAAGTTTTAAGTATTGTGTAAATCTGGTTTTAAAAGCACAAAGCTAAGAATATTAATTGATTCTGCGCATGTGCGGGAAATTGACTCTTAAAATTCCGATAAAATATAGAAATATTTTAAATTTATAATATTGTTTTGAAATATATGATTTGGAATGATACATAGTAACTCTATGAATAATGGAAAAATAAAGATAAAATTTATTTAAAAAAAAGAAAAATTATAAATTATTTGTCGATCTCGAGATACGAACAGAAGACAGCAAAATACAATGACACACCCTGCCGATCTAGCCACCAAGACTCGTCCTTCGAGAGCTTCTGAAGTGTCAAAGATTCTCATTACGACTCGGCAATAAGTTTTAAGTATTGTATAAATCTGGTTTTAAAAGCACAATGCTAAGAATATTAATAGATTCTGCGCATGTGCGGGAACTAGACTCTTAAAATACCGATAAAATTTAGAAATATTTTAAATTTATAATATTGTTTTGAAATATATGATTTGGAATGATTCATAGTAACTCTATGAATAATGGAGAAATAAAGATAAAATTTATTTAAAAAAAAGAAAAATTATAAATTATTTGTCGATCTCGAGATTCGAACAGAAGACCAGCAAAATACAATGATACACCCTGCCGATCTAGCCACCAAGACTCGTCCCTCGAGAGCTTCTGAAGTGTCAAAGATTCTCATTACGACTCGGCATTAAGTTTTAAGTATTGTGTAAATCTGGTTTTAAAAGCACAATGCTAAGAATATTAAAAGATTCTGCGCATATGCGGGAACTTCACTCTTAAAATTCCGATAAAATATAGAAATATTTTAAATTTATAATATTTTTTTTGAAATATATGATTTGGAATGATTCATAGAAACTCTATGAATAATGGAGAAATAAAGATAAAAATTATTTAAAAAAAAGAAAAATTATAAATTATTTGTCGATCTCGAGATACGAACAGAAGACAGCAAAATACAATGACACACCCTGCCGATCTAGCCACCAAGACTCGTACCTCGAGAGCTTCTGAAGGGTCAAAGATTCTCATTACGACTCGGCAATAAGTTTTAAGTATTGTATAAATCTGGTTTTAAAAGCACAATGCTAAGAATATTAATAGATTCTGCGCATGTGCGGGAACTAGACTCTTAAAATACCGATAAAATATAGAAATATTTTAAATTTATAATATTGTTTTGAAATATATGATTTGGAATGATTCATAGTAACTCTATGAATAATGGAGAAATAAAGATAAAATTTATTTAAAAAAAAGAAAAATTATAAATTATTTGTCGATCTCGAGATTCGAACAGAAGACCAGCAAAATACAATGACACACCCTGCCGATCTAGCCACCAAGACTCGTCCCTCGAGAGCTTCTGAAGTGTCAAAGATTCTCATTACGACTCGGCATTAAGTTTTAAGTATTGTGTAAATCTGGTTTTAAAAGCACAATGCTAAGAATATTAATAGATTCTGCGCATATGCGGGAACTTCACTCTTAAAATTCCGATAAAATATAGAAATATTTTAAATTTATAATATTGTTTTGAAATATATGATTTGGAATGATTCATAGAAACTCTATGAATAATGGAGAAATAAAGATAAAAATTATTTAAAAAAAAGAAAAATTATAAATTATTTGTCGATCTCGAGATACGAACAGAAGACAGCAAAATACAATGACACACCCTGCCGATCTAGCCACCAAGACTCGTACCTCGAGAGCTTCTGAAGGGTCAAAGATTCTCATTACGACTCGGCAATAAGTTTTAAGTATTGTATAAATCTGGTTTTAAAAGCACAATGCTAAGAATATTAATAGATTCTGCGCATGTGCGGGAACTAGACTCTTAAAATTCCGATAAAATATAGAAATATTTTAAATTTATAATATTGTTTTGAAATATATGATTTGGAATGATTCATAGAAACTCTATGAATAATGGAGAAATAAAGATAAAAATTATTTTAAAAAAAGAAAAATTATAAATTATTTGTCGATCTCGAGATACGAACAGAAGACAGCAAAATACAATGACACACCCTGCCGATCTAGCCACCAAGACGCGTACCTCGAGAGCTTCTGAAGGGTTAAAGATTCTCATTACGACTCGGCAATAAGTTTTAAGTATTGTGTAAATCTGGTCTTAAAAGCACAATGCTAAGAATATTAAGAGATTCTGCGCATGTGCGGGAACTTGACTCTTAAAATTCCGATAAAATATAGAAATATTTTAAATTTATAATATTGTTTTGAAATATATGATTTGGAATGATTCATAGTAACTCTATGAATAATGGAGAAATAAAGATAAAATTTATTTAAAAAAAAGAAAAATTATAAAATCTTTGTCGATCTCGAGATTCGAACAGAAGACAGCAAAATACAATGACACACCCTGCCGATCTAGCCACCAAGACGCGTACCTCGAGACCTTCTGAAGGGTCAAAGATTCTCATTACGACTCTGCAATAAGTTTTAAGTATTGTGTAAATCTGGTTTTAAAAGCACAAAGCTAAGAATATTAATTGATTCTGCGCATGTGCGGGAACTTGACTCTTAAAATTCCGATAAAATATAGAAATATTTTAAATTTATAATATTGTTTTGAAATATATGATTTGGAATGATACATAGTAACTCTATGAATAATGGAAAAATAAAGATAAAATTTATTTAAAAAAAAGAAAAATTATAAATTATTTGTCGATCTCGAGATACGAACAGAAGACAGCAAAATACAATGACACAACCTGCCGATCTAGCCACCAAGACTCGTCCTTCGAGAGCTTCTGAAGTGTCAAAGATTCTCATTACGACTCGGCAATAAGTTTTAAGTATTGTATAAATCTGGTTTTAAAAGCACAATGCTAAGAATATTAATAGATTCTGCGCATGTGCGGGAACTAGACTCTTAAAATACCGATAAAATATAGAAATATTTTAAATTTATAATATTGTTTTGAAATATATGATTTGGAATGATTCATAGTAACTCTATGAATAATGGAGAAATAAAGATAAAATTTATTTAAAAAAAAGAAAAATTATAAATTATTTTTCGATCTCGAGATTCGAACAGAAGACCAGCAAAATACAATGACACACCCTGCCGATCTAGCCACCAAGACTCGTCCCTCGAGAGCTTCTGAAGTGTCAAAGATTCTCATTACGACTCGGCATTAAGTTTTAAGTATTGTGTAAATCTGGTTTTAAAAGCACAATGCTAAGAATATTAAAAGATTCTGCGCATATGCGGGAACTTCACTCTTAAAATTCCGATAAAATATAGAAATATTTTAAATTTATAATATTTTTTTTGAAATATATGATTTGGAATGATTCATAGAAACTCTATGAATAATGGAGAAATAAAAATAAAAATTATTTAAAAAAAAGAAAAATTATAAATTATTTGTCGATCTCGAGATACGAACAGAAGACAGCAAAATACAATGACACACCCTGCCGATCTAGCCACCAAGACTCGTACCTCGAGAGCTTCCGAAGGGTCAAAGATTCTCATTACGACTCGGCAATAAGTTTTAAGTATTGTATAAATCTGGTTTTAAAAGCACAATGCTAAGAATATTAATAGATTCTGCGCATGTGCGGGAACTTGACTCTTAAAATTCCGATAAAATATAGAAATATTTTAAATTTATAATATTGTTTTGAAATATATGATTTGGCATGATTCATAGTAACTCTATGAATAATGGAGAAATAAAGATAAAATTTATTTAAAAAAAAGAAAAATTATAAATTATTTGTCGATCTCGAGATTCGAACAGAAGACCAGCAAAATACAATGACACACCCTGCCGATCTAGCCACCAAGACTCGTACCTCGAGAGCTTCTGAAGGGTCAAAGATTCTCATTACGACTCGGCAATAAGTTTTAAGTATTGTGTAAATCTGGTTTTAAAAGCGCAATGCTAAGAATATTAATAGATTCTGCGCATGTGCGGGAACTTGACTCTTAAAATTCCGATAAAATATAGAAATATATTAGATTTATAATATTGTTTTGAAATATATGATTTGGAATGATTCATAGAAACTCTATGAATAATGGAGAAATAAAGATAAAAATTATTTAAAAAAAAGAAAAATTATAAATTATTTGTCGATCTCGAGGTACGAACAGAAGACAGCAAAATACAATGACACACCCTGCCGATCTAGCCACCAAGACGCGTACCTCGAGAGCTTCTGAAGGGTTAAAGATTCTCATTACGACTCGGCAATAAGTTTTAAGTATTGTATAAATCTGGTTTTAAAAGCACAATGCTAAGAATATTAATAGATTCTGCGCATGTGCGGGAACTAGACTCTTAAAATACCGATAAAATATAGAAATATTTTAAATTTATAATATTGTTTTGAAATATATGATTTGGAATGATTCATAGTAACTCTATGAATAATGGAGAAATAAAGATAAAATTTATTTAAAAAAAAGAAAAATTATAAATTATTTGTCGATCTCGAGATTCGAACAGAAGACCAGCAAAATACAATGACACACCCTGCCGATCTAGCCACCAAGACTCGTACCTCGAGAGCTTCTGAAGGGTCAAAGATTCTCATTACGACTCGGCAATAAGTTTTAAGTATTGTATAAATCTGGTTTTAAAAGCACAATGCTAAGAATATTAATAGATTCTGCGCATGTGCGGGAACTTGACTCTTAAAATTCCGATAAAATATAGAAATATATTAGATTTATAATATTGTTTTGAAATATATGATTTGGAATGATTCATAGTAACTCTATGAATATTGGAGAAATAAAGATAAAAATTATTTAAAAAAAAGAAAAATTATAAATTATTTGTCGATCTCGAGATACGAACAGAAGACAGCAAAATACAATGACACAACCTGCCGATCTAGCCACCAAGACTCGTCCTTCGAGAGCTTCTGAAGTGTCAAAGATTCTCATTACGACTCGGCAATAAGTTTTAAGTATTGTATAAATCTGGTTTTAAAAGCACAATGCTAAGAATATTAATAGATTCTGCGCATGTGCGGGAACTAGACTCTTAAAATACCGATAAAATATAGAAATATTTTAAATTTATAATATTGTTTTGAAATATATGATTTGGAATGATTCATAGTAACTCTATGAATAATGGAGAAATAAAGATAAAATTTATTTAAAAAAAAGAAAAATTATAAATTATTTGTCGATCTCGAGATTCGAACAGAAGACCAGCAAAATACAATGACACACCCTGCCGATCTAGCCACCAAGACGCGTACCTCGAGAGCTTCTGAAGTGTCAAAGATTCTCATTACGACTCGGCATTAAGTTTTAAGTATTGTGTAAATCTGGTTTTAAAAGCACAATGCTAAGAATATTAATAGATTCTGCGCATATGCGGGAACTTCACTCTTAAAATACCGATAAAATATAGAAATATTTTAAATTTATAATATTGTTTTGAAATATATGATTTGGAATGATTCATAGTAACTCTATGAATAATGGAGAAATAAAGATAAAAATTATTTAAAAAAAAGAAAAATTATAAATTATTTGTCGATCTCGAGATACGAACAGAAGACAGCAAAATACAATGACACACCCTGCCGATCTAGCCACCAAGACGCGTACCTCGAGAGCTTCTGAAGGGTTAAAGATTCTCATTACGACTCGGCAATAAGTTTTAAGTATTGTGTAAATCTGGTCTTAAAAGCACAATGCTAAGAATATTAAGAGATTCTGCGCATGTGCGGGAACTTGACTCTTAAAATTCCGATAAAATATAGAAATATTTTAAATTTATAATATTGTTTTGAAATATATGATTTGGAATGATTCATAGAAACTCTATGAATAATGGAGAAATAAAGATAAAAATTATTTAAAAAAAAGAAAAATTATAAATTATTTGTCGATCTCGAGATACGAACAGAAGACAGCAAAATACAATGACACACCCTGCCGATCTAGCCACCAAGACGCGTACCTCGAGAGCTTCTGAAGGGTTAAAGATTCTCATTACGACTCGGCAATAAGTTTTAAGTATTGTGTAAATCTCGTCTTAAAAGCACAATGCTAAGAATATTAAGAGATTCTGCGCATGTGCGGGAACTTGACTCTTAAAATTCCGATAAAATATAGAAATATTTTAAATTTATAATATTGTTTTGAAATATATGATTTGGAATGATTCATAGTAACTCTATGAATAATGGAGAAATAAAGATAAAATTTATTTAAAAAAAAGAAAAATTATAAAATCTTTGTCGATCTCGAGATTCGAACAGAAGACAGCAAAATACAATGACACACCCTGCCGATCTAGCCACCAAGACGCGTACCTCGAGACCTTCTGAAGGGTCAAAGATTCTCATTACGACTCGGCAATAAGTTTTAAGTATTGTGTAAATCTGGTTTTAAAAGCACAAAGCTAAGAATATTAATTGATTCTGCGCATGTGCGGGAACTTGACTCTTAAAATTCCGATAAAATATAGAAATATTTTAAATTTATAATATTGTTTTGAAATATATGATTTGGAATGATTCATAGTAACTCTATGAATAATGGAGAAATAAAGATAAAATTTATTTAAAAAAAAGAAAAATTATAAATTATTTGTCGATCTCGAGATTCGAACAGAAGACCAGCAAAATACAATGACACACCCTGCCGATCTAGCCACCAAGACTCGTACCTCGAGAGCTTCTGAAGGGTCAAAGATTCTCATTACGACTCGGCAATAAGTTTTAAGTATTGTATAAATCTGGTTTTAAAAGCACAATGCTAAGAATATTAATAGATTCTGCGCATGTGCGGGAACTTGACTCTTAAAATTCCGATAAAATATAGAAATATTTTAAATTTATAATATTGTTTTGAAATATATGATTTGGAATGATTCATAGTAACTCTATGAATAATGGAGAAATAAAGATAAAATTTATTTAAAAAAAAGAAAAATTATAAATTATTTGTCGATCTCGAGATTCGAACAGAAGACCAGCAAAATACAATGACACACCCTGCCGATCTAGCCACCAAGACTCGTACCTCGAGAGCTTCTGAAGGGTCAAAGATTCTCATTACAACTCGGCAATAAGTTTTAAGTATTGTGTAAATCTGGTTTTAAAAGCGCAATGCTAAGAATATTAATAGATTCTGCGCATGTGCGGGAACTTGACTCTTAAAATTCCGATAAAATATAGAAATATTTTAAATTTATAATATTGTTTTGAAATATATGATTTGGAATGATTCATAGTAACTCTATGAATAATGGAGAAATAAAGATAAAATTTATTTAAAAAAAAGAAAAATTATAAATTATTTGTCGATCTCGAGATTCGAACAGAAGACCAGCAAAATACAATGACACACCCTGCCGATCTAGCCACCAAGACGCGTACCTCGAGAGCTTCTGAAGTGTCAAAGATTCTCATTACGACTCGGCATTAAGTTTTAAGTATTGTGTAAATCTGGTTTTAAAAGCACAATGCTAAGAATATTAATAGATTCTGCGCATATGCGGGAACTTCACTCTTAAAATACCGATAAAATATAGAAATATTTTAAATTTATAATATTGTTTTGAAATATATGATTTGGAATGATTCATAGTAACTCTATGAATAATGGAGAAATAAAGATAAAAATTATTTAAAAAAAGAAAAATTATAAATTATTTGTCGATCTCGAGATACGAACAGAAGACAGCAAAATACAATGACACACCCTGCCGATCTAGCCACCAAGACGCGTACCTCGAGAGCTTCTGAAGGGTTAAAGATTCTCATTACGACTCGGCAATAAGTTTTAAGTATTGTGTAAATCTGGTCTTAAAAGCACAATGCTAAGAATATTAAGAGATTCTGCGCATGTGCGGGAACTTGACTCTTAAAATTCCGATAAAATATAGAAATATTTTAAATTTATAATATTGTTTTGAAATATATGATTTGGAATGATTCATAGAAACTCTATGAATAATGGAGAAATAAAGATAAAAATTATTTAAAAAAAAGAAAAATTATAAATTATTTGTCGATCTCGAGATACGAACAGAAGACAGCAAAATACAATGACACACCCTGCCGATCTAGCCACCAAGACGCGTACCTCGAGAGCTTCTGAAGGGTTAAAGATTCTCATTACGACTCGGCAATAAGTTTTAAGTATTGTGTAAATCTCGTCTTAAAAGCACAATGCTAAGAATATTAAGAGATTCTGCGCATGTGCGGGAACTTGACTCTTAAAATTCCGATAAAATATAGAAATATTTTAAATTTATAATATTGTTTTGAAATATATGATTTGGAATGATTCATAGTAACTCTATGAATAATGGAGAAATAAAGATAAAATTTATTTAAAAAAAAGAAAAATTATAAAATCTTTGTCGATCTCGAGATTCGAACAGAAGACAGCAAAATACAATGACACACCCTGCCGATCTAGCCACCAAGACGCGTACCTCGAGACCTTCTGAAGGGTCAAAGATTCTCATTACGACTCGGCAATAAGTTTTAAGTATTGTGTAAATCTGGTTTTAAAAGCACAAAGCTAAGAATATTAATTGATTCTGCGCATGTGCGGGAACTTGACTCTTAAAATTCCGATAAAATATAGAAATATTTTAAATTTATAATATTGTTTTGAAATATATGATTTGGAATGATTCATAGAAACTCTATGAATAATGGAGAAATAAAGATAAAAATTATTTTAAAAAAAGAAAAATTATAAATTATTTGTCGATCTCGAGATACGAACAGAAGACAGCAAAATACAATGACACACCCTGCCGATCTAGCCACCAAGACGCGTACCCCGAGAGCTTCTGAAGGGTCAAAGATTCTCATTACGACTCGGCAATAAGTTTTAAGTATTATGTAAATCTGGTTTTAAAAGCACAAAGCTAAGAATATTAATAGATTCTGCGCATGTGCGGGAACTTGACTCTTAAATTTCCTATAAAATATAGAAATATTTTAAATTTATAATATTGTTTTGAAATATATGATTTGGAATGATTCATAGTAACTCTATGAATAATGGAAAAATAAAGATAAAAATTATTTAAAAAAAAAGAAAAATTATAAAATCATTGTCGATCTCGAGATTCGAACAGAAGACCAGCAAAATACAATGACATACCCTGCCCATCTAGCCACCAAGACGCGTACCTCGAGAGCTTCTGAAGGGTCAAAGATTCTCATTACGACTCGGCAATAAGTTTTAAGAATTGTGTAAACCTGGTTTTAAAAGCACAATGCTAAGAATATTAATAGATTCTGCGCATGTGCGGGAACTTGACTCTTAAAATTCCGATAAAATATAGATATATTTAAATTTATAATATTGTTTTGAAATATAGGATTTGGAATGATTCATAGTAACTCTATGCATAATGGCGAAATAAAGATAAAATTTATTTAAAAAAAAGAAAAATTATAAATTATTTGTCGATCTCGAGATTCGAACAGAAGACCAGCAAAATACAATGACACACCCTGCCGATCTAGCCACCAAGACTCGTACCTCGAGAGCTTCTGAAGGGTCAAAGATTCTCATTATGACTCGGCAATAAGTTTTAAGTATTGTGTAAATATGGTTTTAAAAGCACAATGCTAAGGATATTAATAGATTCTACGCATGTGCGGGAACTTGACTCTTAAAATTCCGATAAAATATAGAAATATTTTAAATTTATAATATTGTTTTGAAATATATGATTTGGAATGATTCATAGTAACTCTATGAATAATGGAGAAATATAGATAAAATTTATTTAAAAAAAAGAAAAATTATAAAATCTTTGTCGATCTCGAGATTCGAACAGAAGACCAGCAAAATACAATGACACACCCTGCCGATCTAGCCACCAAGACGCGTACCTCCAGACCTTCTGAAGGGTCAAAGATTCTCATTACGACTCGGCAATAAGTTTTAAGTATTGTGTAAATCTGGTTTTAAAAGCACAAAGCTAAGAATATTAATTGATTCTGCGCATGTGCGGGAACTTGACTCTTAAAATTCCGATAAAATATAGAAATATTTTAAATTTATAATATTGTTTTGAAATATATGATTTGGAATGATTCATAGTAACTCTATGAATAATGGAAAAATAAAGATAAAAATTATTTAAAAAAAAAGAAAAATTATAAAATCATTGTCGATCTCGAGATTCGAACAGAAGACCAGCAAAATACAATGACATACCCTGCCCATCTAGCCACCAAGACGCGTACCTCGAGAGCTTCTGAAGGGTCAAAGATTCTCATTACGACTCGGCAATAAGTTTTAAGAATTGTGTAAACCTGGTTTTAAAAGCACAATGCTAAGAATATTAATAGATTCTGCGCATGTGCGGGAACTTGACTCTTAAAATTCCGATAAAATATAGATATATTTAAATTTATAATATTGTTTTGAAATATAGGATTTGGAATGATTCATAGTAACTCTATGCATAATGGCGAAATAAAGATAAAATTTATTTAAAAAAAAGAAAAATTATAAATTATTTGTCGATCTCGAGATTCGAACAGAAGACCAGCAAAATACAATGACACACCCTGCCGATCTAGCCACCAAGACTCGTACCTCGAGAGCTTCTGAAGGGTCAAAGATTCTCATTATGACTCGGCAATAAGTTTTAAGTATTGTGTAAATATGGTTTTAAAAGCACAATGCTAAGGATATTAATAGATTCTACGCATGTGCGGGAACTTGACTCTTAAAATTCCGATAAAATATAGAAATATTTTAAATTTATAATATTGTTTTGAAATATATGATTTGGAATGATTCATAGTAACTCTATGAATAATGGAGAAATATAGATAAAATTTATTTAAAAAAAAGAAAAATTATAAAATCTTTGTCGATCTCGAGATTCGAACAGAAGACCAGCAAAATACAATGACACACCCTGCCGATCTAGCCACCAAGACGCGTACCTCCAGACCTTCTGAAGGGTCAAAGATTCTCATTACGACTCGGCAATAAGTTTTAAGTATTGTGTAAATCTGGTTTTAAAAGCACAAAGCTAAGAATATTAATTGATTCTGCGCATGTGCGGGAACTTGACTCTTAAAATTCCGATAAAATATAGAAATATTTTAAATTTATAATATTGTTTTGAAATATATGATTTGGAATGATTCATAGTAACTCTATGAATAATGGAAAAATAAAGATAAAAATTATTTAAAAAAAAAGAAAAATTATAAAATTTTTGTCGATCTCGAGATTCGAACAGAAGACCAGCAAAATACAATGACACACCCTGCCCATCTAGCCACCAAGACGCGTACCTCGAGAGCTTCTGAAGTGTCAGAGATTCTCATTACGACTCGGCAATAAGTTTTAAGTATTGTGTAAATCTGGTCTTAAAAGCACAATGCTAAGAATATTAATTGATTCTGCGCATGTGCGGGAACTTGACTCTTAAAATTCCGATAAAATATAGAAATATTTTAAATTTATAATATTGATTTGAAATATATGATTTGGAATGATTCATAGTAACTCTATGAATAATGGAGAAATATAGATAAAATTTATTTAAAAAAAAGAAAAATTATAAAATCTTTGTCGATCTCGAGATTCGAACAGAAGCCCAGCAAAATACAATGACACACCCTGCCGATCTAGCCACCAAGACGCGTACCTCGAGACCTTCTGAAGGGTCAAAGATTCTCATTACGACTCGGCAATAAGTTTTAAGTATTGTGTAAATCTGGTTTTAAAAGCACAAAGCTAAGAATATTAATTGATTCTGCGCATGTGCGGGAACTTGACTCTTAAAATTCCGATAAAATATAGAAATATTTTAATTTTATAATATTGTTTTGAAATATATGATTTGGATTGATTCATAGTAACTCTATGAATAATAGAGAAATAAAGATAAAATTTATTTAAAAAAAAGAAAAATTATAAAATCTTTGTCGATCTCGAGATTCGAACAGACTAGCAAAATACAATGACACACCCTGCCGATCTAGCCACCAAGACGCGTATCTCGAGAGCTTCTGAAGGGTTAAAGATTCTCATTACGACTCGGCAATACGTTTTAAGTATTGTGTAAATCTGGTCTTAAAAGCACAATGCTAAGAATATTAAGAGATTCTGCGCATGTGCGGGAACTTGACTCTTAAAATTCCGATAAAATATAGATATATTTAAATTTATAATATTGTTTTGAAATATAGGATTTGGAATGATTCATAGTAATTCTATGCATAATGGCGAAATAAAGATAAAATTTATTTAAAAAAAAAGAAAAATTATAAATTATTTGTCGATCTCGAGATTCGAACAGAAGACCAGCAAAATACAATGACACACCCTGCCGATCTAGCCACCAAGACTCGTACCTCGAGAGCTTCTGAAGGGTCAAAGATTCTCATTATGACTCGGCAATAAGTTTTAAGTATTGTGTAAATATGGTTTAAAAGCACAATGCTAAGAATATTAATAGATTCTACGCATGTGCGGGAACTTGACTCTTAAAATTCCGATAAAATATAGAAATATTTAAATTTATAATATTGTTTTGAAATATAGGATTTGGAATGATTCATAGTAACTCTATGAATAATTGAGAAATATAGATAAAATTTATTTAAAAAAAAGAAAAATTATAAAATCTATGTCGATCTCGAGATTCGAACAGAAGACCAGCAAAATACAATGACACACCCTGCCGATCTAGCCACCAAGACTCGTCCCTCGAGATCTTCTGAAGTGTCAAAGATTCTCATTACGACTCGGCAATAAGTTTTAAGTATTGTGTAAATCTGGTCTTAAAAGCACAATGCTAAGAATATTAATTGATTCTGCGCATGTGCGGGAACTTGACTCTTAAAATTCCGATAAAATATAGAAATATTTTAAATTTATAATATTGTTTTGAAATATATGATTTGGAATGATTCATAGTAACTCTATGAATAATGGAGAAATATAGATAAAATTTATTTAAAAAAAAAGAAAAATTATAAAATCTTTGTCGATTTCGAGATTCGAACAGAAGCCCAGCAAAATACAATGACACACCCTGCCGATCTAGCCACCAAGACGCGTACCTCGAGACCTTCTGAAGGGTCAAAGATTCTCATTACGACTCGGCAATAAGTTTTAAGTATTGTGTAAATCTGGTTTTAAAAGCACAAAGCTAAGAATATTAATTGATTCTGCGCATGTGCGGGAACTTGACTCTTAAAATTCCGATAAAATATAGAAATATTTTAATTTTATAATATTGTTTTGAAATATATGATTTGGATTGATTCATAGTAACTCTATGAATAATAGAGAAATAAAGATAAAATTTATTTAAAAAAAAGAAAAATTATAAAATCTTTGTCGATCTCGAGATTCGAACAGACTAGCAAAATACAATGACACACCCTGCCGATCTAGCCACCAAGACTCGTACCTCGAGAGCTTCTGAAGGGTCAAAGATTCTCATTATGACTCGGCAATAAGTTTTAAGTATTGTGTAAATCTGGTTTTAAAAGCACAATGCTAAGAATATTAAGAGATTCTGCGCATGTGCGGGAACTTGACTCTTAAAATTCCGATAAAATATAGAAATATTTTAAATTTATAATATTGTTTTGAAATATATGATTTGGAATGATTCATAGTAACTCTATGAATAATGGAGAAATAAAGATAAAATTTATTTAAAAAAAAGAAAAATTATAAAATCTTTGTCGATCTCGAGATTCGAACAGAAGACAGCAAAATACAATGACACACCCTGCCGATCTAGCCACCAAGACGCGTACCTCGAGACCTTCTGAAGGGTCAAAGATTCTCATTACGACTCTGCAATAAGTTTTAAGTATTGTGTAAATCTGGTTTTAAAAGCACAAAGCTAAGAATATTAATTGATTCTGCGCATGTGCGGGAACTTGACTCTTAAAATTCCGATAAAATATAGAAATATTTTAAATTTATAATATTGTTTTGAAATATATGATTTGGAATGATTCATAGAAACTCCATGAATAATGGAGAAATAAAGATAAAAATTATTTTAAAAAAAGAAAAATTATAAATTATTTGTCGATCACGAGATACGAACAGAAGACAGCAAAATACAATGACACAACCTGCCGATCTAGCCACCAAGACTCGTCCTTCGAGAGCTTCTGAAGTGTCAAAGATTCTCATTACGACTCGGCAATAAGTTTTAAGTATTGTATAAATCTGGTTTTAAAAGCACAATGCTAAGAATATTAATAGATTCTGCGCATGTGCGGGAACTAGACTCTTAAAATACCGATAAAATATAGAAATATTTTAAATTTATAATATTGTTTTGAAATATATGATTTGGAATGATTCATAGTAACTCTATGAATAATGGAGAAATAAAGATAAAATTTATTTAAAAAAAAGAAAAATTATAAATTATTTGTCGATCTCGAGATTCGAACAGAAGACCAGCAAAATACAATGACACACCCTGCCGATCTAGCCACCAAGACTCGTCCCTCGAGAGCTTCTGAAGTGTCAAAGATTCTCATTACGACTCGGCATTAAGTTTTAAGTATTGTGTAAATCTGGTTTTAAAAGCACAATGCTAAGAATATTAATAGATTCTGCGCATATGCGGGAACTTCACTCTTAAAATTCCGATAAAATATAGAAATATTTTAAATTTATAATATTGTTTTGAAATATATGATTTGGAATGATTCATAGAAACTCTATGAATAATGGAGAAATAAAGATAAAAATTATTTAAAAAAAAGAAAAATTATAAATTATTTGTCGATCTCGAGATACGAACAGAAGACCAGCAAAATACAATGACACACCCTGCCGATCTAGCCACCAAGACTCGTCCCTCGAGAGCTTCTGAAGTGTCAAAGATTCTCATTACGACTCGGCAATAAGTTTTAAGTATTGTGTAAATCTGGTTTTAAAAGCATAATGCTAAGAATATTAATAGATTCTGCGCATGTGCGGGAACTTGACTCTTAAAATTCCGATAAAATATAGAAATATTTAAATTTATAATATTGTTTTGAAATATATGATTTGGAAAGATTCATAGTAACTCTATGAATAATGGCGAAATAAAGATAAAATTTATTTAAAAAAAAGAAAAATTATAAATTATTTGTCGATCTCGAGATTCGAACAGAAGACAGCAAAATACAATGACACACCCTGCCGATCTAGCCACCAAGACGCGTACCTCGAGACCTTCTGAAGGGTCAAAGATTCTCATTACGACTCTGCAATAAGTTTTAAGTATTGTGTAAATCTGGTTTTAAAAGCACAAAGCTAAGAATATTAATTGATTCTGCGCATGTGCGGGAACTTGACTCTTAAAATTCCGATAAAATATAGAAATATTTTAAATTTATAATATTGTTTTGAAATATATGATTTGGAATGATTCATAGAAACTCTATGAATAATGGAGAAATAAAGATAAAAATTATTTAAAAAAAAGAAAAATTATAAATTATTTGTCGATCTCGAGATACGAACAGAAGACAGCAAAATACAATGACACACCCTGCCGATCTAGCCACCAAGACTCGTACCTCGAGAGCTTCTGAAGGGTCAAAGATTCTCATTACGACTCGGCAATAAGTTTTAAGTATTGTATAAATCTGGTTTTAAAAGCACAATGCTAAGAATATTAATAGATTCTGCGCATGTGCGGGAACTTGACTCTTAAAATTCCGATAAAATATAGAAATATATTAGATTTATAATATTGTTTTGAAATATATGATTTGGAATGATTCATAGTAACTCTATGAATATTGGAGAAATAAAGATAAAAATTATTTAAAAAAAAGAAAAATTATAAATTATTTGTCGATCTCGAGATACGAACAGAAGACAGCAAAATACAATGACACACCCTGCCGATCTAGCCACCAAGACTCGTCTTTCGAGAGCTTCTGAAGTGTCAAAGATTCTCATTACGACTCGGCAATAAGTTTTAAGTATTGTATAAATCTGGTTTTAAAAGCACAATGCTAAGAATATTAATAGATTCTGCGCATGTGCGGGAACTAGACTCTTAAAATACCGATAAAATATAGAAATATTTTAAATTTATAATATTGTTTTGAAATATATGATTTGGAATGATTCATAGTAACTCTATGAATAATGGAGAAATAAAGATAAAAATTATTTAAAAAAAAGAAAAATTATAAATTATTTGTCGATCTCGAGATACGAACAGAAGACAGCAAAATACAATGACACACCCTGCCGATCTAGCCACCAAGACGCGTACCTCGAGAGCTTCTGAAGGGTTAAAGATTCTCATTACGACTCGGCAATAAATTTTAAGTATTGTGTAAATCTGGTCTTAAAAGCACAATGCTAAGAATATTAAGAGATTCTGCGCATGTGCGGGAACTTGACTCTTAAAATTCCGATAAAATATAGAAATATTTTAAATTTATAATATTGTTTTGAAATATATGATTTGGAATGATTCATAGAAACTCTATGAATAATGGAGAAATAAAGATAAAAATTATTTAAAAAAAAGAAAAATTATAAATTATTTGTCGATCTCGAGATACGAACAGAAGACAGCAAAATACAATGACACACCCTGCCGATCTAGCCACCAAGACGCGTACCTCGAGAGCTTCTGAAGGGTTAAAGATTCTCATTACGACTCGGCAATAAGTTTTAAGTATTGTGTAAATCTCGTCTTAAAAGCACAATGCTAAGAATATTAAGAGATTCTGCGCATGTGCGGGAACTTGACTCTTAAAATTCCGATAAAATATAGAAATATTTTAAATTTATAATATTGTTTTGAAATATATGATTTGGAATGATTCATAGTAACTCTATGAATAATGGAGAAATAAAGATAAAATTTATTTAAAAAAAAGAAAAATTATAAAATCTTTGTCGATCTCGAGATTCGAACAGAAGACAGCAAAATACAATGACACACCCTGCCGATCTAGCCACCAAGACGCGTACCTCGAGACCTTCTGAAGGGTCAAAGATTCTCATTACGACTCGGCAATAAGTTTTAAGTATTGTGTAAATCTGGTTTTAAAAGCACAAAGCTAAGAATATTAATTGATTCTGCGCATGTGCGGGAACTTGACTCTTAAAATTCCGATAAAATATAGAAATATTTTAAATTTATAATATTGTTTTGAAATATATGATTTGGAATGATTCATAGAAACTCTATGAATAATGGAGAAATAAAGATAAAAATTATTTTAAAAAAAGAAAAATTATAAATTATTTGTCGATCTCGAGATACGAACAGAAGACAGCAAAATACAATGACACACCCTGCCGATCTAGCCACCAAGACGCGTACCCCGAGAGCTTCTGAAGGGTCAAAGATTCTCATTACGACTCGGCAATAAGTTTTAAGTATTATGTAAATCTGGTTTTAAAAGCACAAAGCTAAGAATATTAATAGATTCTGCGCATGTGCGGGAACTTGACTCTTAAATTTCCTATAAAATATAGAAATATTTTAAATTTATAATATTGTTTTGAAATATATGATTTGGAATGATTCATAGTAACTCTATGAATAATGGAAAAATAAAGATAAAAATTATTTAAAAAAAAAGAAAAATTATAAAATCATTGTCGATCTCGAGATTCGAACAGAAGACCAGCAAAATACAATGACATACCCTGCCCATCTAGCCACCAAGACGCGTACCTCGAGAGCTTCTGAAGGGTCAAAGATTCTCATTACGACTCGGCAATAAGTTTTAAGAATTGTGTAAACCTGGTTTTAAAAGCACAATGCTAAGAATATTAATAGATTCTGCGCATGTGCGGGAACTTGACTCTTAAAATTCCGATAAAATATAGATATATTTAAATTTATAATATTGTTTTGAAATATAGGATTTGGAATGATTCATAGTAACTCTATGCATAATGGCGAAATAAAGATAAAATTTATTTAAAAAAAAGAAAAATTATAAATTATTTGTCGATCTCGAGATTCGAACAAAAGACCAGCAAAATACAATGACACACCCTGCCGATCTAGCCACCAAGACTCGTACCTCGAGAGCTTCTGAAGGGTCAAAGATTCTCATTATGACTCGGCAATAAGTTTTAAGTATTGTGTAAATATGGTTTTAAAAGCACAATGCTAAGGATATTAATAGATTCTACGCATGTGCGGGAACTTGACTCTTAAAATTCCGATAAAATATAGAAATATTTTAAATTTATAATATTGTTTTGAAATATATGATTTGGAATGATTCATAGTAACTCTATGAATAATGGAGAAATATAGATAAAATTTATTTAAAAAAAAGAAAAATTATAAAATCTTTGTCGATCTCGAGATTCGAACAGAAGACCAGCAAAATACAATGACACACCCTGCCGATCTAGCCACCAAGACGCGTACCTCCAGACCTTCTGAAGGGTCAAAGATTCTCATTACGACTCGGCAATAAGTTTTAAGTATTGTGTAAATCTGGTTTTAAAAGCACAAAGCTAAGAATATTAATTGATTCTGCGCATGTGCGGGAACTGGACTCTTAAAATTCCGATAAAATATAGAAATATTTTAAATTTATAATATTGTTTTGAAATATATGATTTGGAATGATTCATAGTAACTCTATGAATAATGGAAAAATAAAGATAAAAATTATTTAAAAAAAAAGAAAAATTATAAAATTTTTGTCGATCTCGAGATTCGAACAGAAGACCAGCAAAATACAATGACACACCCTGCCCATCTAGCCACCAAGACGCGTACCTCGAGAGCTTCTGAAGGGTCAAAGATTCTCATTATGACTCGGCAATAAGTTTTAAGTATTGTGTAAATCTGGTTTTAAAAGCACAATGCTAAGAATATTAATAGATTCTGCGCATGTGCGCGAACTTGACTTTTAAAATTCCGATAAAATATAGAAATATTTTAAATTTATAATATTGTTTTGAAATATATGATTTGGAATGATTCATAGTAACTCTATGAATAATTGAGAAATATAGATAAAATTTATTTAAAAAAAAGAAAAATTATAAAATCTATGTCGATCTCGAGATTCGAACAGAAGACCAGCAAAATACAATGACACACCCTGCGGATCTAGCCACCAAGACTCGTCCCTCGAGAGCTTCTGAAGTGTCAGAGATTCTCATTACGACTCGGCAATAAGTTTTAAGTATTGTGTAAATCTGGTCTTAAAAGCACAATGCTAAGAATATTAATTGATTCTGCGCATGTGCGGGAACTTGACTCTTAAAATTCCGATAAAATATAGAAATATTTTAAATTTATAATATTGTTTTGAAATATATGATTTGGAATGATTCATAGTAACTCTATGAATAATGGAGAAATATAGATAAAATTTATTTAAAAAAAAGAAAAATTATAAAATCTTTGTCGATCTCGAGATTCGAACAGAAGCCCAGCAAAATACAATGACACACCCTGCCGATCTAGCCACCAAGACGCGTACCTCGAGACCTTCTGAAGGGTCAAAGATTCTCATTACGACTCGGCAATAAGTTTTAAGTATTGTGTAAATCTGGTTTTAAAAGCACAAAGCTAAGAATATTAATTGATTCTGCGCATGTGCGGGAACTTGACTCTTAAAATTCCGATAAAATATAGAAATATTTTAATTTTATAATATTGTTTTGAAATATATGATTTGGATTGATTCATAGTAACTCTATGAATAATAGAGAAATAAAGATAAAATTTATTTAAAAAAAAGAAAAATTATAAAATCTTTGTCGATCTCGAGATTCGAACAGACTAGCAAAATACAATGACACACCCTGCCGATCTAGCCACCAAGACGCGTATCTCGAGAGCTTCTGAAGGGTTAAAGATTCTCATTACGACTCGGCAATACGTTTTAAGTATTGTGTAAATCTGGTCTTAAAAGCACAATGCTAAGAATATTAAGAGATTCTGCGCATGTGCGGGAACTTGACTCTTAAAATTCCGATAAAATATAGATATATTTAAATTTATAATATTGTTTTGAAATATAGGATTTGGAATGATTCATAGTAATTCTATGCATAATGGCGAAATAAAGATAAAATTTATTTAAAAAAAAAGAAAAATTATAAATTATTTGTCGATCTCGAGATTCGAACAGAAGACCAGCAAAATACAATGACACACCCTGCCGATCTAGCCACCAAGACTCGTACCTCGAGAGCTTCTGAAGGGTCAAAGATTCTCATTATGACTCGGCAATAAGTTTTAAGTATTGTGTAAATATGGTTTAAAAGCACAATGCTAAGAATATTAATAGATTCTACGCATGTGCGGGAACTTGACTCTTAAAATTCCGATAAAATATAGAAATATTTAAATTTATAATATTGTTTTGAAATATAGGATTTGGAATGATTCATAGTAACTCTATGAATAATTGAGAAATATAGATAAAATTTATTTAAAAAAAAGAAAAATTATAAAATCTATGTCGATCTCGAGATTCGAACAGAAGACCAGCAAAATACAATGACACACCCTGCCGATCTAGCCACCAAGACTCGTCCCTCGAGATCTTCTGAAGTGTCAAAGATTCTCATTACGACTCGGCAATAAGTTTTAAGTATTGTGTAAATCTGGTCTTAAAAGCACAATGCTAAGAATATTAATTGATTCTGCGCATGTGCGGGAACTTGACTCTTAAAATTCCGATAAAATATAGAAATATTTTAAATTTATAATATTGTTTTGAAATATATGATTTGGAATGATTCATAGTAACTCTATGAATAATGGAGAAATATAGATAAAATTTATTTAAAAAAAAAGAAAAATTATAAAATCTTTGTCGATTTCGAGATTCGAACAGAAGCCCAGCAAAATACAATGACACACCCTGCCGATCTAGCCACCAAGACGCGTACCTCGAGACCTTCTGAAGGGTCAAAGATTCTCATTACGACTCGGCAATAAGTTTTAAGTATTGTGTAAATCTGGTTTTAAAAGCACAAAGCTAAGAATATTAATTGATTCTGCGCATGTGCGGGAACTTGACTCTTAAAATTCCGATAAAATATAGAAATATTTTAATTTTATAATATTGTTTTGAAATATATGATTTGGATTGATTCATAGTAACTCTATGAATAATAGAGAAATAAAGATAAAATTTATTTAAAAAAAAGAAAAATTATAAAATCTTTGTCGATCTCGAGATTCGAACAGACTAGCAAAATACAATGACACACCCTGCCGATCTAGCCACCAAGACTCGTACCTCGAGAGCTTCTGAAGGGTCAAAGATTCTCATTATGACTCGGCAATAAGTTTTAAGTATTGTGTAAATCTGGTTTTAAAAGCACAATGCTAAGAATATTAAGAGATTCTGCGCATGTGCGGGAACTTGACTCTTAAAATTCCGATAAAATATAGAAATATTTTAAATTTATAATATTGTTTTGAAATATATGATTTGGAATGATTCATAGTAACTCTATGAATAATGGAGAAATAAAGATAAAATTTATTTAAAAAAAAGAAAAATTATAAAATCTTTGTCGATCTCGAGATTCGAACAGAAGACAGCAAAATACAATGACACACCCTGCCGATCTAGCCACCAAGACGCGTACCTCGAGACCTTCTGAAGGGTCAAAGATTCTCATTACGACTCTGCAATAAGTTTTAAGTATTGTGTAAATCTGGTTTTAAAAGCACAAAGCTAAGAATATTAATTGATTCTGCGCATGTGCGGGAACTTGACTCTTAAAATTCCGATAAAATATAGAAATATTTTAAATTTATAATATTGTTTTGAAATATATGATTTGGAATGATTCATAGAAACTCCATGAATAATGGAGAAATAAAGATAAAAATTATTTTAAAAAAAGAAAAATTATAAATTATTTGTCGATCACGAGATACGAACAGAAGACAGCAAAATACAATGACACAACCTGCCGATCTAGCCACCAAGACTCGTCCTTCGAGAGCTTCTGAAGTGTCAAAGATTCTCATTACGACTCGGCAATAAGTTTTAAGTATTGTATAAATCTGGTTTTAAAAGCACAATGCTAAGAATATTAATAGATTCTGCGCATGTGCGGGAACTAGACTCTTAAAATACCGATAAAATATAGAAATATTTTAAATTTATAATATTGTTTTGAAATATATGATTTGGAATGATTCATAGTAACTCTATGAATAATGGAGAAATAAAGATAAAATTTATTTAAAAAAAAGAAAAATTATAAATTATTTGTCGATCTCGAGATTCGAACAGAAGACCAGCAAAATACAATGACACACCCTGCCGATCTAGCCACCAAGACTCGTCCCTCGAGAGCTTCTGAAGTGTCAAAGATTCTCATTACGACTCGGCATTAAGTTTTAAGTATTGTGTAAATCTGGTTTTAAAAGCACAATGCTAAGAATATTAATAGATTCTGCGCATATGCGGGAACTTCACTCTTAAAATTCCGATAAAATATAGAAATATTTTAAATTTATAATATTGTTTTGAAATATATGATTTGGAATGATTCATAGAAACTCTATGAATAATGGAGAAATAAAGATAAAAATTATTTAAAAAAAAGAAAAATTATAAATTATTTGTCGATCTCGAGATACGAACAGAAGACCAGCAAAATACAATGACACACCCTGCCGATCTAGCCACCAAGACTCGTCCCTCGAGAGCTTCTGAAGTGTCAAAGATTCTCATTACGACTCGGCAATAAGTTTTAAGTATTGTGTAAATCTGGTTTTAAAAGCATAATGCTAAGAATATTAATAGATTCTGCGCATGTGCGGGAACTTGACTCTTAAAATTCCGATAAAATATAGAAATATTTAAATTTATAATATTGTTTTGAAATATATGATTTGGAAAGATTCATAGTAACTCTATGAATAATGGCGAAATAAAGATAAAATTTATTTAAAAAAAAGAAAAATTATAAATTATTTGTCGATCTCGAGATTCGAACAGAAGACAGCAAAATACAATGACACACCCTGCCGATCTAGCCACCAAGACGCGTACCTCGAGACCTTCTGAAGGGTCAAAGATTCTCATTACGACTCTGCAATAAGTTTTAAGTATTGTGTAAATCTGGTTTTAAAAGCACAAAGCTAAGAATATTAATTGATTCTGCGCATGTGCGGGAACTTGACTCTTAAAATTCCGATAAAATATAGAAATATTTTAAATTTATAATATTGTTTTGAAATATATGATTTGGAATGATTCATAGAAACTCTATGAATAATGGAGAAATAAAGATAAAAATTATTTAAAAAAAAGAAAAATTATAAATTATTTGTCGATCTCGAGATACGAACAGAAGACAGCAAAATACAATGACACACCCTGCCGATCTAGCCACCAAGACTCGTACCTCGAGAGCTTCTGAAGGGTCAAAGATTCTCATTACGACTCGGCAATAAGTTTTAAGTATTGTATAAATCTGGTTTTAAAAGCACAATGCTAAGAATATTAATAGATTCTGCGCATGTGCGGGAACTTGACTCTTAAAATTCCGATAAAATATAGAAATATATTAGATTTATAATATTGTTTTGAAATATATGATTTGGAATGATTCATAGTAACTCTATGAATATTGGAGAAATAAAGATAAAAATTATTTAAAAAAAAGAAAAATTATAAATTATTTGTCGATCTCGAGATACGAACAGAAGACAGCAAAATACAATGACACACCCTGCCGATCTAGCCACCAAGACTCGTCTTTCGAGAGCTTCTGAAGTGTCAAAGATTCTCATTACGACTCGGCAATAAGTTTTAAGTATTGTATAAATCTGGTTTTAAAAGCACAATGCTAAGAATATTAATAGATTCTGCGCATGTGCGGGAACTAGACTCTTAAAATACCGATAAAATATAGAAATATTTTAAATTTATAATATTGTTTTGAAATATATGATTTGGAATGATTCATAGTAACTCTATGAATAATGGAGAAATAAAGATAAAATTTATTTAAAAAAAAGAAAAATTATAAATTATTTGTCGATCTCGAGATTCGAACAGAAGACCAGCAAAATACAATGACACACCCTGCCGATCTAGCCACCAAGACTCGTCCCTCGAGAGCTTCTGAAGTGTCAAAGATTCTCATTACGACTCGGCATTAAGTTTTAAGTATTGTGTAAATCTGGTTTTAAAAGCACAATGCTAAGAATATTAAAAGATTCTGCGCATATGCGGGAACTTCACTCTTAAAATTCCGATAAAATATAGAAATATTTTAAATTTATAATATTTTTTTTGAAATATATGATTTGGAATGATTCATAGAAACTCTATGAATAATGGAGAAATAAAGATAAAAATTATTTAAAAAAAAGAAAAATTATAAATTATTTGTCGATCTCGAGATACGAACAGAAGACAGCAAAATACAATGACACACCCTGCCGATCTAGCCACCAAGACTCGTACCTCGAGAGCTTCTGAAGTGTCAAAGATTCTCATTACGACTCGGCAATAAGTTTTAAGTATTGTGTAAATCTGGTCTTAAAAGCACAATTCTAAGAATATTAATTGATTCTGCGCATGTGCGGGAACTTGACTCTTAAAATTCCGATAAAATATAGAAATATTTTAAATTTATAATATTGTTTTGAAATATATGATTTGGAATGATTCATAGTAACTCTATGAATAATGGAGAAATATAGATAAAATTTATTTAAAAAAAAAGAAAAATTATAAAATCTTTGTCGATCTCGAGATTCGAACAGAAGCCCAGCAAAATACAATGACACACCCTGCCGATCTAGCCACCAAGACGCGTACCTCGAGACCTTCTGAAGGGTCAAAGATTCTCATTACGACTCGGCAATAAGTTTTAAGTATTGTGTAAATCTGGTTTTAAAAGCACAAAGCTAAGAATATTAATTGATTCTGCGCATGTGCGGGAACTTGACTCTTAAAATTCCGATAAAATATAGAAATATTTTAATTTTATAATATTGTTTTGAAATATATGATTTGGATTGATTCATAGTAACTCTATGAATAATAGAGAAATAAAGATAAAATTTATTTAAAAAAAAGAAAAATTATAAAATCTTTGTCGATCTCGAGATTCGAACAGACTAGCAAAATACAATGACACACCCTGCCGATCTAGCCACCAAGACTCGTACCTCGAGAGCTTCTGAAGGGTCAAAGATTCTCATTATGACTCGGCAATAAGTTTTAAGTATTGTGTAAATCTGGTTTTAAAAGCACAATGCTAAGAAGATTAATTGATTCTGCGCATGTGCGGGAACTTGACTCTTAAAATTCCGATAAAATATAGATATATTTAAATTTATAATATTGTTTTGAAATATAGGATTTGGAATGATTCATAGTAACTCTATGCATATTGGCGAAATAAAGATAAAATTTATTTAAAAAAAAGAAAAATTATAAATTATTTGTCGATCTCGACATTCGAACAGAAGACCAGCAAAATACAATGACACACCCTGCCGATCTAGCCACCAAGACGCGTACCTCGAGAGCTTCTGAAGGGTTAAAGATTCTCATTACGACTCGGCAATAAGTTTTAAGTATTGTGTAAATCTGGTCTTAAAAGCACAATGCTAAGAATATTAAGAGATTCTGCGCATGTGCGGGAACTTGACTCTTAAAATTCCGATAAAATATAGAAATATTTTAAATTTATAATATTGTTTTGAAATATATGATTTGGAATGATTCATAGTAACTCTATGAATAATGGAGAAATAAAGATAAAATTTATTTAAAAAAAAGAAAAATTATAAAATCTTTGTCGATCTCGAGATTCGAACAGAAGACAGCAAAATACAATGACACACCCTGCCGATCTAGCCACCAAGACGCGTACCTCGAGACCTTCTGAAGGGTCAAAGATTCTCATTACGACTCTGCAATAAGTTTTAAGTATTGTGTAAATCTGGTTTTAAAAGCACAAAGCTAAGAATATTAATTGATTCTGCGCATGTGCGGGAACTTGACTCTTAAAATTCCGATAAAATATAGAAATATTTTAAATTTATAATATTGTTTTGAAATATATGATTTGGAATGATTCATAGAAACTCCATGAATAATGGAGTAATAAAGATAAAAATTATTTTAAAAAAAGAAAAATTATAAATTATTTGTCGATCACGAGATACGAACAGAAGACCAGCAAAATACAATGACACACCCTGCCGATCTAGCCACCAAGACTCGTCCCTCGAGAGCTTCTGAAGTGTCAAAGATTCTCATTACGACTCGGCAATAAGTTTTAAGTATTGTGTAAATCTGGTTTTAAAAGCATAATGCTAAGAATATTAATAGATTCTGCGCATGTGCGGGAACTTGACTCTTAAAATTCCGATAAAATATAGAAATATTTAAATTTATAATATTGTTTTGAAATATATGATTTGGAAAGATTCATAGTAACTCTATGAATAATGGCGAAATAAAGATAAAATTTATTTAAAAAAAAGAAAAATTATAAATTATTTGTCGATCTCGAGATTCGAACAGAAGACAGCAAAATACAATGACACACCCTGCCGATCTAGCCACCAAGACGCGTACCTCGAGACCTTCTGAAGGGTCAAAGATTCTCATTACGACTCTGCAATAAGTTTTAAGTATTGTGTAAATCTGGTTTTAAAAGCACAAAGCTAAGAATATTAATTGATTCTGCGCATGTGCGGGAACTTGACTCTTAAAATTCCGATAAAATATAGAAATATTTTAAATTTATAATATTGTTTTGAAATATATGATTTGGAATGATTCATAGAAACTCTATGAATAATGGAGAAATAAAGATAAAAATTATTTAAAAAAAAGAAAAATTATAAATTATTTGTCGATCTCGAGATACGAACAGAAGACAGCAAAATACAATGACACACCCTGCCGATCTAGCCACCAAGACTCGTACCTCGAGAGCTTCTGAAGGGTCAAAGATTCTCATTACGACTCGGCAATAAGTTTTAAGTATTGTATAAATCTGGTTTTAAAAGCACAATGCTAAGAATATTAATAGATTCTGCGCATGTGCGGGAACTTGACTCTTAAAATTCCGATAAAATATAGAAATATATTAGATTTATAATATTGTTTTGAAATATATGATTTGGAATGATTCATAGTAACTCTATGAATATTGGAGAAATAAAGATAAAAATTATTTAAAAAAAAGAAAAATTATAAATTATTTGTCGATCTCGAGATACGAACAGAAGACAGCAAAATACAATGACACACCCTGCCGATCTAGCCACCAAGACTCGTCTTTCGAGAGCTTCTGAAGTGTCAAAGATTCTCATTACGACTCGGCAATAAGTTTTAAGTATTGTATAAATCTGGTTTTAAAAGCACAATGCTAAGAATATTAATAGATTCTGCGCATGTGCGGGAACTAGACTCTTAAAATACCGATAAAATATAGAAATATTTTAAATTTATAATATTGTTTTGAAATATATGATTTGGAATGATTCATAGTAACTCTATGAATAATGGAGAAATAAAGATAAAATTTATTTAAAAAAAAGAAAAATTATAAATTATTTGTCTATCTCGAGATTCGAACAGAAGACCAGCAAAATACAATGACACACCCTGCCGATCTAGCCACCAAGACTCGTCCCTCGAGAGCTTCTGAAGTGTCAAAGATTCTCATTACGACTCGGCATTAAGTTTTAAGTATTGTGTAAATCTGGTTTTAAAAGCACAATGCTAAGAATATTAAAAGATTCTGCGCATATGCGGGAACTTCACTCTTAAAATTCCGATAAAATATAGAAATATTTTAAATTTATAATATTTTTTTTGAAATATATGATTTGGAATGATTCATAGAAACTCTATGAATAATGGAGAAATAAAGATAAAAATTATTTAAAAAAAAGAAAAATTATAAATTATTTGTCGATCTCGAGATACGAACAGAAGACAGCAAAATACAATGACACACCCTGCCGATCTAGCCACCAAGACTCGTACCTCGAGAGCTTCTGAAGGGTCAAAGATTCTCATTACGACTCGGCAATAAGTTTTAAGTATTGTATAAATCTGGTTTTAAAAGCACAATGCTAAGAATATTAATAGATTCTGCGCATGTGCGGGAACTTGACTCTTAAAATTCCGATAAAATATAGAAATATTTTAAATTTATAATATTGTTTTGAAATATATGATTTGGAATGATTCATAGTAACTCTATGAATAATGGAGAAATAAAGATAAAATTTATTTAAAAAAAAGAAAAATTATAAATTATTTGTCGATCTCGAGGTTCGAACAGAAGACCAGCAAAATACAATGACACACCCTGCCGATCTAGCCACCAAGACTCGTACCTCGAGAGCTTCTGAAGGGTCAAAGATTCTCATTACGACTCGGCAATAAGTTTTAAGTATTGTGTAAATCTGGTTTTAAAAGCGCAATGCTAAGAATATTAATAGATTCTGCGCATGTGCGGGAACTTGACTCTTAAAATTCCGATAAAATATAGAAATATATTAGATTTATAATATTGTTTTGAAATATATGATTTGGAATGATTCATAGTAACTCTATGAATATTGGAGAAATAAAGATAAAAATTATTTAAAAAAAAGAAAAATTATAAATTATTTGTCGATCTCGAGATACGAACAGAAGACAGCAAAATACAATGACACAACCTGCCGATCTAGCCACCAAGACTCGTCCTTCGAGAGCTTCTGAAGTGTCAAAGATTCTCATTACGACTCGGCAATAAGTTTTAAGTATTGTATAAATCTGGTTTTAAAAGCACAATGCTAAGAATATTAATAGATTCTGCGCATGTGCGGGAACTAGACTCTTAAAATACCGATAAAATATAGAAATATTTTAAATTTATAATATTGTTTTGAAATATATGATTTGGAATGATTCATAGTAACTCTATGAATAATGGAGAAATAAAGATAAAATTTATTTAAAAAAAAGAAAAATTATAAATTATTTGTCGATCTCGAGATACGAACAGAAGACAGCAAAATACAATGACACACCCTGCCGATCTAGCCACCAAGACTCGTACCTCGAGAGCTTCTGAAGGGTCAAAGATTCTCATTACGACTCGGCAATAAGTTTTAAGTATTGTATAAATCTGGTTTTAAAAGCACAATGCTAAGAATATTAATAGATTCTGCGCATGTGCGGGAACTTGACTCTTAAAATTCCGATAAAATATAGAAATATTTTAAATTTATAATATTGTTTTGAAATATATGATTTGGAATGATTCATAGTAACTCTATGAATAATGGAGAAATAAAGATAAAATTTATTTAAAAAAAAGAAAAATTATAAATTATTTGTCGATCTCGAGGTTCGAACAGAAGACCAGCAAAATACAATGACACACCCTGCCGATCTAGCCACCAAGACTCGTACCTCGAGAGCTTCTGAAGGGTCAAAGATTCTCATTAAGACTCGGCAATAAGTTTTAAGTATTGTGTAAATCTGGTTTTAAAAGCGCAATGCTAAGAATATTAATAGATTCTGCGCATGTGCGGGAACTTGACTCTTAAAATTCCGATAAAATATAGAAATATATTAGATTTATAATATTGTTTTGAAATATATGATTTGGAATGATTCATAGTAACTCTATGAATATTGGAGAAATAAAGATAAAAATTATTTAAAAAAAAGAAAAATTATAAATTATTTGTCGATCTCGAGATACGAACAGAAGACAGCAAAATACAATGACACAACCTGCCGATCTAGCCACCAAGACTCGTCCTTCGAGAGCTTCTGAAGTGTCAAAGATTCTCATTACGACTCGGCAATAAGTTTTAAGTATTGTATAAATCTGGTTTTAAAAGCACAATGCTAAGAATATTAATAGATTCTGCGCATGTGCGGGAACTAGACTCTTAAAATACCGATAAAATATAGAAATATTTTAAATTTATAATATTGTTTTGAAATATATGATTTGGAATGATTCATAGTAACTCTATGAATAATGGAGAAATAAAGATAAAATTTATTTAAAAAAAAGAAAAATTATAAATTATTTGTCGATCTCGAGATTCGAACAAAAGACCAGCAAAATACAATGACACACCCTGCCGATCTAGCCACCAAGACTCGTCCCTCGAGAGCTTCTGAAATGTCAAAGATTCTCATTACGACTCGGCATTAAGTTTTAAGTATTGTGTAAATCTGGTTTTAAAAGCACAATGCTAAGAATATTAATAGATTCTGCGCATATGCGGGAACTTCACTCTTAAAATTCCGATAAAATATAGAAATATTTTAAATTTATAATATTGTTTTGAAATATATGATTTGGAATGATTCATAGAAACTGTATGAATAATGGAGAAATAAAGATAAAAATTATTTAAAAAAAAGAAAAATTATAAATTATTTGTCGATCTCGAGATACGAACAGAAGACAGCAAAATACAATGACACACCCTGCCGATCTAGCCACCAAGACGCGTACCTCGAGAGCTTCTGAAGGGTTAAAGATTCTCATTACGACTCGGCAATAAGTTTTAAGTATTGTGTAAATCTGGTCTTAAAAGCACAATGCTAAGAATATTAAGAGATTCTGCGCATGTGCGGGAACTTGACTCTTAAAATTCCGATAAAATATAGAAATATTTTAAATTTATAATATTGTTTTGAAATATATGATTTGGAATGATTCATAGAAACTCTATGAATAATGGAGAAATAAAGATAAAAATTATTTAAAAAAAAGAAAAATTATAAATTATTTGTCGATTTCGAGATACGAACAGAAGACAGCAAAATACAATGACACACCCTGCCGATCTAGCCACCAAGACTCGTACCTCGAGAGCTTCTGAAGGGTCAAAGATTCTCATTACGACTCGGCAATAAGTTTTAAGTATTGTATAAATCTGGTTTTAAAAGCACAATGCTAAGAATATTAATAGATTCTGCGCATGTGCGGGAACTAGACTCTTAAAATTCCGATAAAATATAGAAATATTTTAAATTTATAATATTGTTTTGAAATATATGATTTGGAATGATTCATAGAAACTCCATGAATAATGGAGAAATAAAGATAAAAATTATTTTAAAAAAAGAAAAATTATAAATTATTTGTCGATCACGAGATACGAACAGAAGACAGCAAAATACAATGACACACCCTGCCGATCTAGCCACCAAGACGCGTACCTCGAGAGCTTCTGAAGGGTTAAAGATTCTCATTACGACTCGGCAATAAGTTTTAAGTATTGTGTAAATCTCGTCTTAAAAGCACAATGCTAAGACTATTAAGAGATTCTGCGCATGTGCGGGAACTTGACTCTTAAAATTCCGATAAAATATAGAAATATTTTAAATTTATAATATTGTTTTGAAATATATGATTTGGAATGATTCATAGTAACTCTATGAATAATGGAGAAATAAAGATAAAATTTATTTAAAAAAAAGAAAAATTATAAAATCTTTGTCGATCTCGAGATTCGAACAGAAGACAGCAAAATACAATGACACACCCTGCCGATCTAGCCACCAAGACGCGTACCTCGAGACCTTCTGAAGGGTCAAAGATTCTCATTACGACTCGGCAATAAGTTTTAAGTATTGTGTAAATCTGGTTTTAAAAGCACAAAGCTAAGAATATTAATTGATTCTGCGCATGTGCGGGAACTTGACTCTTAAAATTCCGATAAAATATAGAAATATTTTAAATTTATAATATTGTTTTGAAATATATGATTTGGAATGATTCATAGAAACTCTATGAATAATGGAGAAATAAAGATAAAAATTATTTTTAAAAAAGAAAAATTATAAATTATTTGTCGATCTCGAGATACGAACAGAAGACAGCAAAATACAATGACACACCCTGCCGATCTAGCCACCAAGACTCGTACCCCGAGAGCTTCTGAAGGGTCAAAGATTCTCATTACGACTCGGCAATAAGTTTTAAGTATTGTATAAATCTGGTTTTAAAAGCACAATGCTAAGAATATTAATAGATTCTGCGCATGTGCGGGAACTAGACTCTTAAAATTCCGATAAAATATAGAAATATTTTAAATTTATAATATTGTTTTGAAATATATGATTTGGAATGATTCATAGAAACTCCATGAATAATGGAGAAATAAAGATAAAAATTATTTTAAAAAAAGAAAAATTATAAATTATTTGTCGATCACGAGATACGAACAGAAGACAGCAAAATACAATGACACACCCTGCCGATCTAGCCACCAAGACGCGTACCTCGAGAGCTTCTGAAGGGTTAAAGATTCTCATTACGACTCGGCAATAAGTTTTAAGTATTGTGTAAATCTCGTCTTAAAAGCACAATGCTAAGAATATTAAGAGATTCTGCGCATGTGCGGGAACTTGACTCTTAAAATTCCGATAAAATATAGAAATATTTTAAATTTATAATATTGTTTTGAAATATATGATTTGGAATGATTCATAGAAACTCTATGAATAATGGAGAAATAAAGATAAAATTTATTTAAAAAAAAGAAAAATTATAAAATCTTTGTCGATCTCGAGATTCGAACAGAAGACAGCAAAATACAATGACACACCCTGCCGATCTAGCCACCAAGACGCGTACCTCGAGACCTTCTGAAGGGTCAAAGATTCTCATTACGACTCGGCAATAAGTTTTAAGTATTGTGTAAATCTGGTTTTAAAAGCACAAAGCTAAGAATATTAATTGATTCTGCGCATGTGCGGGAACTTGACTCTTAAAATTCCGATAAAATATAGAAATATTTTAAATTTATAATATTGTTTTGAAATATATGATTTGGAATGATTCATAGAAACTCTATGAATAATGGAGAAATAAAGATAAAAATTATTTTTAAAAAAGAAAAATTATAAATTATTTGTCGATCTCGAGATACGAACAGAAGACAGCAAAATACAATGACACACCCTGCCGATCTAGCCACCAAGACTCGTACCCCGAGAGCTTCTGAAGGGTCAAAGATTCTCATTACGACTCGGCAATAAGTTTTAAGTATTGTATAAATCTGGTTTTAAAAGCACAATGCTAAGAATATTAATAGATTCTGCGCATGTGCGGGAACTAGACTCTTAAAATTCCGATAAAATATAGAAATATTTTAAATTTATAATATTGTTTTGAAATATATGATTTGGAATGATTCATAGAAACTCCATGAATAATGGAGAAATAAAGATAAAAATTATTTTAAAAAAAGAAAAATTATAAATTATTTGTCGATCACGAGATACGAACAGAAGACAGCAAAATACAATGACACACCCTGCCGATCTAGCCACCAAGACGCGTACCTCGAGAGCTTCTGAAGGGTTAAAGATTCTCATTACGACTCGGCAATAAGTTTTAAGTATTGTGTAAATCTCGTCTTAAAAGCACAATGCTAAGACTATTAAGAGATTCTGCGCATGTGCGGGAACTTGACTCTTAAAATTCCGATAAAATATAGAAATATTTTAAATTTATAATATTGTTTTGAAATATATGATTTGGAATGATTCATAGTAACTCTATGAATAATGGAGAAATAAAGATAAAATTTATTTAAAAAAAAGAAAAATTATAAAATCTTTGTCGATCTCGAGATTCGAACAGAAGACAGCAAAATACAATGACACACCCTGCCGATCTAGCCACCAAGACGCGTACCTCGAGACCTTCTGAAGGGTCAAAGATTCTCATTACGACTCGGCAATAAGTTTTAAGTATTGTGTAAATCTGGTTTTAAAAGCACAAAGCTAAGAATATTAATTGATTCTGCGCATGTGCGGGAACTTGACTCTTAAAATTCCGATAAAATATAGAAATATTTTAAATTTATAATATTGTTTTGAAATATATGATTTGGAATGATTCATAGAAACTCTATGAATAATGGAGAAATAAAGATAAAAATTATTTTTAAAAAAGAAAAATTATAAATTATTTGTCGATCTCGAGATACGAACAGAAGACAGCAAAATACAATGACACACCCTGCCGATCTAGCCACCAAGACTCGTACCCCGAGAGCTTCTGAAGGGTCAAAGATTCTCATTACGACTCGGCAATAAGTTTTAAGTATTGTATAAATCTGGTTTTAAAAGCACAATGCTAAGAATATTAATAGATTCTGCGCATGTGCGGGAACTAGACTCTTAAAATTCCGATAAAATATAGAAATATTTTAAATTTATAATATTGTTTTGAAATATATGATTTGGAATGATTCATAGAAACTCCATGAATAATGGAGAAATAAAGATAAAAATTATTTTAAAAAAAGAAAAATTATAAATTATTTGTCGATCACGAGATACGAACAGAAGACAGCAAAATACAATGACACACCCTGCCGATCTAGCCACCAAGACGCGTACCTCGAGAGCTTTTGAAGGGTTAAAGATTCTCATTACGACTCGGCAATAAGTTTTAAGTATTGTGTAAAACTCGTCTTAAAAGCACAATGCTAAGAATATTAAGAGATTCTGCGCATGTGCGGGAACTTGACTCTTAAAATTCCGATAAAATATAGAAATATTTTAAATTTATAATATTGTTTTGAAATATATGATTTGGAATGATTCATAGTAACTCTATGAATAATGGAGAAATAAAGATAAAATTTATTTAAAAAAAAGAAAAATTATAAAATCTTTGTCGATCTCGAGATTCGAACAGAAGACAGCAAAATACAATGACACACCCTGCCGATCTAGCCACCAAGACGCGTACCTCGAGACCTTCTGAAGGGTCAAAGATTCTCATTACGACTCGGCAATAAGTTTTAAGTATTGTGTAAATCTGGTTTTAAAAGCACAAAGCTAAGAATATTAATTGATTCTGCGCATGTGCGGGAACTTGACTCTTAAAATTCCGATAAAATATAGAAATATTTTAAATTTATAATATTGTTTTGAAATATATGATTTGGAATGATTCATAGAAACTCTATGAATAATGGAGAAATAAAGATAAAAATTATTTTTAAAAAAGAAAAATTATAAATTATTTGTCGATCTCGAGATACGAACAGAAGACAGCAAAATACAATGACACACCCTGCCGATCTAGCCACCAAGACGCGTACCCCGAGAGCTTCTGAAGGGTCAAAGATTCTCATTACGACTCGGCAATAAGTTTTAAGTATTATGTAAATCTGGTTTTAAAAGCACAAAGCTAAGAATATTAATAGATTCTGCGCATGTGCGGGAACTTGACTCTTAAATTTCCTATAAAATATAGAAATATTTTAAATTTATAATATTGTTTTGAAATATATGATTTGGAATGATTCATAGTAACTCTATGAATAATGGAAAAATAAAGATAAAAATTATTTAAAAAAAAGAAAAATTATAAATTATTTGTCGATCTCGAGGTTCGAACAGAAGACCAGCAAAATACAATGACACACCCTGCCGATCTAGCCACCAAGACTCGTACCTCGAGAGCTTCTGAAGGGTCAAAGATTCTCATTACGACTCGGCAATAAGTTTTAAGTATTGTATAAATCTGGTTTTAAAAGCACAATGCTAAGAATATTAATAGATTCTGCGCATGTGCGGGAACTAGACTCTTAAAATACCGATAAAATATAGAAATATTTTAAATTTATAATATTGTTTTGAAATATATGATTTGGAATGATTCATAGTAACTCTATGAATAATGGAGAAATAAAGATAAAATTTATTTAAAAAAAAGAAAAATTATAAATTATTTGTCGATCTCGAGATTCGAACAGAAGACCAGCAAAATACAATGACACACCTTGCCGATCTAGCCACCAAGACTCGTCCCTCGAGAGCTTCTGAAATGTCAAAGATTGTCATTACGACTCGGCATTAAGTTTTAAGTATTGTGTAAATCTGGTTTTAAAAGCACAATGCTAAGAATATTAATAGATTCTGCGCATATGCGGGAACTTCACTCTTAAAATTCCGATAAAATATAGAAATATTTTAAATTTATAATATTGTTTTGAAATATATGATTTGGAATGATTCATAGAAACTGTATGAATAATGGAGAAATAAAGATAAAAATTATTTAAAAAAAAGAAAAATTATAAATTATTTGTCGATCTCGAGATACGAACAGAAGACAGCAAAATACAATGACACACCCTGCCGATCTAGCCACCAAGACGCGTACCTCGAGAGCTTCTGAAGGGTCAAAGATTCTCATTACGACTCGGCAATAAGTTTTAAGTATTGTATAAATCTGGTTTTAAAAGCACAATGCTAAGAATATTAATAGATTCTGCGCATGTGCGGGAACTAGACTCTTAAAATTCCGATAAAATATAGAAATATTTTAAATTTATAATATTGTTTTGAAATATATGATTTGGAATGATTCATAGAAACTCCATGAATAATGGAGAAATAAAGATAAAAATTATTTTAAAAAAAGAAAAATTATAAATTATTTGTCGATCACGAGATACGAACAGAAGACAGCAAAATACAATGACACACCCTGCCGATCTAGCCACCAAGACGCGTACCTCGAGAGCTTCTGAAGGGTTAAAGATTCTCATTACGACTCGGCAATAAGTTTTAAGTATTGTGTAAATCTCGTCTTAAAAGCACAATGCTAAGAATATTAAGAGATTCTGCGCATGTGCGGGAACTTGACTCTTAAAATTCCGATAAAATATAGAAATATTTTAAATTTATAATATTGTTTTGAAATATATGATTTGGAATGATTCATAGAAACTCTATGAATAATGGAGAAATAAAGATAAAAATTATTTTAAAAAAAGAAAAATTATAAATTATTTGTCGATCTCGAGATACGAACAGAAGACAGCAAAATACAATGACACACCCTGCCGATCTAGCCACCAAGACGCGTACCCCGAGAGCTTCTGAAGGGTCAAAGATTCTCATTACGACTCGGCAATAAGTTTTAAGTATTATGTAAATCTGGTTTTAAAAGCACAAAGCTAAGAATATTAATAGATTCTGCGCATGTGCGGGAACTTGACTCTTAAATTTCCTATAAAATATAGAAATATTTTAAATTTATAATATTGTTTTGAAATATATGATTTGGAATGATTCATAGTAACTCTATGAATAATGGAAAAATAAAGATAAAAATTATTTAAAAAAAAAGAAAAATTATAAAATCATTGTCGATCTCGAGATTCGAACAGAAGACCAGCAAAATACAATGACATACCCTGCCCATCTAGCCACCAAGACGCGTACCTCGAGAGCTTCTGAAGGGTCAAAGATTCTCATTACGACTCGGCAATAAGTTTTAAGAATTGTGTAAACCTGGTTTTAAAAGCACAATGCTAAGAATATTAATAGATTCTGCGCATGTGCGGGAACTTGACTCTTAAAATTCCGATAAAATATAGAAATATTTTAAATTTATAATATTGTTTTGAAATATATGATTTGGAATGATTCATAGAAACTCCATGAATAATGGAGAAATAAAGATAAAAATTATTTTAAAAAAAGAAAAATTATAAATTATTTGTCGATCACGAGATACGAACAGAAGACAGCAAAATACAATGACACACCCTGCCGATCTAGCCACCAAGACGCGTACCTCGAGAGCTTCTGAAGGGTTAAAGATTCTCATTACGACTCGGCAATAAGTTTTAAGTATTGTGTAAATCTCGTCTTAAAAGCACAATGCTAAGACTATTAAGAGATTCTGCGTATGTGCGGGAACTTGACTCTTAAAATTCCGATAAAATATAGAAATATTTTAAATTTATAATATTGTTTTGAAATATATGATTTGGAATGATTCATAGTAACTCTATGAATAATGGAGAAATAAAGATAAAATTTATTTAAAAAAAAGAAAAATTATAAAATCTTTGTCGATCTCGAGATTCGAACAGAAGACAGCAAAATACAATGACACACCCTGCCGATCTAGCCACCAAGACGCGTACCTCGAGACCTTCTGAAGGGTCAAAGATTCTCATTACGACTCGGCAATAAGTTTTAAGTATTGTGTAAATCTGGTTTTAAAAGCACAAAGCTAAGAATATTAATTGATTCTGCGCATGTGCGGGAACTTGACTCTTAAAATTCCGATAAAATATAGAAATATTTTAAATTTATAATATTGTTTTGAAATATATGATTTGGAATGATTCATAGAAACTCTATGAATAATGGAGAAATAAAGATAAAAATTATTTTTAAAAAAGAAAAATTATAAATTATTTGTCGATCTCGAGATACGAACAGAAGACAGCAAAATACAATGACACACCCTGCCGATCTAGCCACCAAGACTCGTACCCCGAGAGCTTCTGAAGGGTCAAAGATTCTCATTACGACTCGGCAATAAGTTTTAAGTATTGTATAAATCTGGTTTTAAAAGCACAATGCTAAGAATATTAATAGATTCTGCGCATGTGCGGGAACTAGACTCTTAAAATTCCGATAAAATATAGAAATATTTTAAATTTATAATATTGTTTTGAAATATATGATTTGGAATGATTCATAGAAACTCCATGAATAATGGAGAAATAAAGATAAAAATTATTTTAAAAAAAGAAAAATTATAAATTATTTGTCGATCACGAGATACGAACAGAAGACAGCAAAATACAATGACACACCCTGCCGATCTAGCCACCAAGACGCGTACCTCGAGAGCTTTTGAAGGGTTAAAGATTCTCATTACGACTCGGCAATAAGTTTTAAGTATTGTGTAAATCTCGTCTTAAAAGCACAATGCTAAGAATATTAAGAGATTCTGCGCATGTGCGGGAACTTGACTCTTAAAATTCCGATAAAATATAGAAATATTTTAAATTTATAATATTGTTTTGAAATATATGATTTGGAATGATTCATAGTAACTCTATGAATAATGGAGAAATAAAGATAAAATTTATTTAAAAAAAAGAAAAATTATAAAATCTTTGTCGATCTCGAGATTCGAACAGAAGACAGCAAAATACAATGACACACCCTGCCGATCTAGCCACCAAGACGCGTACCTCGAGACCTTCTGAAGGGTCAAAGATTCTCATTACGACTCGGCAATAAGTTTTAAGTATTGTGTAAATCTGGTTTTAAAAGCACAAAGCTAAGAATATTAATTGATTCTGCGCATGTGCGGGAACTTGACTCTTAAAATTCCGATAAAATATAGAAATATTTTAAATTTATAATATTGTTTTGAAATATATGATTTGGAATGATTCATAGAAACTCTATGAATAATGGAGAAATAAAGATAAAAATTATTTTTAAAAAAGAAAAATTATAAATTATTTGTCGATCTCGAGATACGAACAGAAGACAGCAAAATACAATGACACACCCTGCCGATCTAGCCACCAAGACGCGTACCCCGAGAGCTTCTGAAGGGTCAAAGATTCTCATTACGACTCGGCAATAAGTTTTAAGTATTATGTAAATCTGGTTTTAAAAGCACAAAGCTAAGAATATTAATAGATTCTGCGCATGTGCGGGAACTTGACTCTTAAAATTCCGATAAAATATAGAAATATATTAGATTTATAATATTGTTTTGAAATATATGATTTGGAATGATTCATAGTAACTCTATGAATATTGGAGAAATAAAGATAAAAATTATTTAAAAAAAAGAAAAATTATAAATTATTTGTCGATCTCGAGATACGAACAGAAGACAGCAAAATACAATGACACAACCTGCCGATCTAGCCACCAAGACTCGTCCTTCGAGAGCTTCTGAAGTGTCAAAGATTCTCATTACGACTCGGCAATAAGTTTTAAGTATTGTATAAATCTGGTTTTAAAAGCACAATGCTAAGAATATTAATAGATTCTGCGC
Organism: Argiope bruennichi; assembly: GCF_947563725.1. Taxonomy (NCBI): domain Eukaryota; kingdom Metazoa; phylum Arthropoda; class Arachnida; order Araneae; family Araneidae; genus Argiope; species Argiope bruennichi. The sequence continues at coordinate 2,691,751 of NC_079156.1, forward strand.
ATGTGCGGGAACTAGACTCTTAAAATACCGATAAAATATAGAAATATTTTAAATTTATAATATTGTTTTGAAATATATGATTTGGAATGATTCATAGTAACTCTATGAATAATGGAGAAATAAAGATAAAATTTATTTAAAAAAAAGAAAAATTATAAATTATTTGTCGATCTCGAGATTCGAACAGAAGACCAGCAAAATACAATGACACACCTTGCCGATCTAGCCACCAAGACTCGTCCCTCGAGAGCTTCTGAAATGTCAAAGATTGTCATTACGACTCGGCATTAAGTTTTAAGTATTGTGTAAATCTGGTTTTAAAAGCACAATGCTAAGAATATTAATAGATTCTGCGCATATGCGGGAACTTCACTCTTAAAATTCCGATAAAATATAGAAATATTTTAAATTTATAATATTGTTTTGAAATATATGATTTGGAATGATTCATAGAAACTGTATGAATAATGGAGAAATAAAGATAAAAATTATTTAAAAAAAAGAAAAATTATAAATTATTTGTCGATCTCGAGATACGAACAGAAGACAGCAAAATACAATGACACACCCTGCCGATCTAGCCACCAAGACGCGTACCTCGAGAGCTTCTGAAGGGTCAAAGATTCTCATTACGACTCGGCAATAAGTTTTAAGTATTGTATAAATCTGGTTTTAAAAGCACAATGCTAAGAATATTAATAGATTCTGCGCATGTGCGGGAACTAGACTCTTAAAATTCCGATAAAATATAGAAATATTTTAAATTTATAATATTGTTTTGAAATATATGATTTGGAATGATTCATAGAAACTCCATGAATAATGGAGAAATAAAGATAAAAATTATTTTAAAAAAAGAAAAATTATAAATTATTTGTCGATCACGAGATACGAACAGAAGACAGCAAAATACAATGACACACCCTGCCGATCTAGCCACCAAGACGCGTACCTCGAGAGCTTCTGAAGGGTTAAAGATTCTCATTACGACTCGGCAATAAGTTTTAAGTATTGTGTAAATCTCGTCTTAAAAGCACAATGCTAAGAATATTAAGAGATTCTGCGCATGTGCGGGAACTTGACTCTTAAAATTCCGATAAAATATAGAAATATTTTAAATTTATAATATTGTTTTGAAATATATGATTTGGAATGATTCATAGAAACTCTATGAATAATGGAGAAATAAAGATAAAAATTATTTTAAAAAAAGAAAAATTATAAATTATTTGTCGATCTCGAGATACGAACAGAAGACAGCAAAATACAATGACACACCCTGCCGATCTAGCCACCAAGACGCGTACCCCGAGAGCTTCTGAAGGGTCAAAGATTCTCATTACGACTCGGCAATAAGTTTTAAGTATTATGTAAATCTGGTTTTAAAAGCACAAAGCTAAGAATATTAATAGATTCTGCGCATGTGCGGGAACTTGACTCTTAAATTTCCTATAAAATATAGAAATATTTTAAATTTATAATATTGTTTTGAAATATATGATTTGGAATGATTCATAGTAACTCTATGAATAATGGAAAAATAAAGATAAAAATTATTTAAAAAAAAAGAAAAATTATAAAATCATTGTCGATCTCGAGATTCGAACAGAAGACCAGCAAAATACAATGACACACCCTGCCCATCTAGCCACCAAGACGCGTACCTCGAGAGCTTCTGAAGGGTCAAAGATTCTCATTACGACTCGGCAATAAGTTTTAAGAATTGTGTAAACCTGGTTTTAAAAGCACAATGCTAAGAATATTAATAGATTCTGCGCATGTGCGGGAACTTGACTCTTAAAATTCCGATAAAATATAGATATATTTAAATTTATAATATTGTTTTGAAATATAGGATTTGGAATGATTCATAGTAACTCTATGCATAATGGCGAAATAAAGATAAAATTTATTTAAAAAAAAGAAAAATTATAAATTATTTGTCGATCTCGAGATTCGAACAGAAGACCAGCAAAATACAATGACACACCCTGCCGATCTAGCCACCAAGACGCGTACCTCGAGAGCTTCTGAAGGGTTAAAGATTCTCATTACGACTCGGCAATAAGTTTTAAGTATTGTGTAAATCTCGTCTTAAAAGCACAATGCTAAGAATATTAAGAGATTCTGCGCATGTGCGGGAACTTGACTCTTAAAATTCCGATAAAATATAGAAATATTTTAAATTTATAATATTGTTTTGAAATATATGATTTGGAATGATTCATAGTAACTCTATGAATAATGGAGAAATAAAGATAAAATTTATTTAAAAAAAAGAAAAATTATAAAATCTTTGTCGATCTCGAGATTCGAACAGAAGACAGCAAAATACAATGACACACCCTGCCGATCTAGCCACCAAGACGCGTACCTCGAGACCTTCTGAAGGGTCAAAGATTCTCATTACGACTCGGCAATAAGTTTTAAGTATTGTGTAAATCTGGTTTTAAAAGCACAAAGCTAAGAATATTAATTGATTCTGCGCATGTGCGGGAACTTGACTCTTAAAATTCCGATAAAATATAGAAATATTTTAAATTTATAATATTGTTTTGAAATATATGATTTGGAATGATTCATAGAAACTCTATGAATAATGGAGAAATAAAGATAAAAATTATTTTTAAAAAAGAAAAATTATAAATTATTTGTCGATCTCGAGATACGAACAGAAGACAGCAAAATACAATGACACACCCTGCCGATCTAGCCACCAAGACGCGTACCCCGAGAGCTTCTGAAGGGTCAAAGATTCTCATTACGACTCGGCAATAAGTTTTAAGTATTATGTAAATCTGGTTTTAAAAGCACAAAGCTAAGAATATTAATAGATTCTGCGCATGTGCGGGAACTTGACTCTTAAATTTCCTATAAAATATAGAAATATTTTAAATTTATAATATTGTTTTGAAATATATGATTTGGAATGATTCATAGTAACTCTATGAATAATGGAAAAATAAAGATAAAAATTATTTAAAAAAAAGAAAAATTATAAATTATTTGTCGATCTCGAGGTTCGAACAGAAGACCAGCAAAATACAATGACACACCCTGCCGATCTAGCCACCAAGACTCGTACCTCGAGAGCTTCTGAAGGGTCAAAGATTCTCATTACGACTCGGCAATAAGTTTTAAGTATTGTGTAAATCTGGTTTTAAAAGCGCAATGCTAAGAATATTAATAGATTCTGCGCATGTGCGGGAACTTGACTCTTAAAATTCCGATAAAATATAGAAATATATTAGATTTATAATATTGTTTTGAAATATATGATTTGGAATGATTCATAGTAACTCTATGAATATTGGAGAAATAAAGATAAAAATTATTTAAAAAAAAGAAAAATTATAAATTATTTGTCGATCTCGAGATACGAACAGAAGACAGCAAAATACAATGACACAACCTGCCGATCTAGCCACCAAGACTCGTCCTTCGAGAGCTTCTGAAGTGTCAAAGATTCTCATTACGACTCGGCAATAAGTTTTAAGTATTGTATAAATCTGGTTTTAAAAGCACAATGCTAAGAATATTAATAGATTCTGCGCATGTGCGGGAACTAGACTCTTAAAATACCGATAAAATATAGAAATATTTTAAATTTATAATATTGTTTTGAAATATATGATTTGGAATGATTCATAGTAACTCTATGAATAATGGAGAAATAAAGATAAAATTTATTTAAAAAAAAGAAAAATTATAAATTATTTGTCGATCTCGAGATTCGAACAGAAGACCAGCAAAATACAATGACACACCTTGCCGATCTAGCCACCAAGACTCGTCCCTCGAGAGCTTCTGAAATGTCAAAGATTGTCATTACGACTCGGCATTAAGTTTTAAGTATTGTGTAAATCTGGTTTTAAAAGCACAATGCTAAGAATATTAATAGATTCTGCGCATATGCGGGAACTTCACTCTTAAAATTCCGATAAAATATAGAAATATTTTAAATTTATAATATTGTTTTGAAATATATGATTTGGAATGATTCATAGAAACTGTATGAATAATGGAGAAATAAAGATAAAAATTATTTAAAAAAAAGAAAAATTATAAATTATTTGTCGATCTCGAGATACGAACAGAAGACAACAAAATACAATGACACACCCTGCCGATCTAGCCACCAAGACGCGTACCTCGAGAGCTTCTGAAGGGTCAAAGATTCTCATTACGACTCGGCAATAAGTTTTAAGTATTGTATAAATCTGGTTTTAAAAGCACAATGCTAAGAATATTAATAGATTCTGCGCATGTGCGGGAACTAGACTCTTAAAATTCCGATAAAATATAGAAATATTTTAAATTTATAATATTGTTTTGAAATATATGATTTGGAATGATTCATAGAAACTCCATGAATAATGGAGAAATAAAGATAAAAATTATTTTAAAAAAAGAAAAATTATAAATTATTTGTCGATCACGAGATACGAACAGAAGACAGCAAAATACAATGACACACCCTGCCGATCTAGCCACCAAGACGCGTACCTCGAGAGCTTCTGAAGGGTTAAAGATTCTCATTACGACTCGGCAATAAGTTTTAAGTATTGTGTAAATCTCGTCTTAAAAGCACAATGCTAAGAATATTAAGAGATTCTGCGCATGTGCGGGAACTTGACTCTTAAAATTCCGATAAAATATAGAAATATTTTAAATTTATAATATTGTTTTGAAATATATGATTTGGAATGATTCATAGAAACTCTATGAATAATGGAGAAATAAAGATAAAAATTATTTTAAAAAAAGAAAAATTATAAATTATTTGTCGATCTCGAGATACGAACAGAAGACAGCAAAATACAATGACACACCCTGCCGATCTAGCCACCAAGACGCGTACCCCGAGAGCTTCTGAAGGGTCAAAGATTCTCATTACGACTCGGCAATAAGTTTTAAGTATTATGTAAATCTGGTTTTAAAAGCACAAAGCTAAGAATATTAATAGATTCTGCGCATGTGCGGGAACTTGACTCTTAAATTTCCTATAAAATATAGAAATATTTTAAATTTATAATATTGTTTTGAAATATATGATTTGGAATGATTCATAGTAACTCTATGAATAATGGAAAAATAAAGATAAAAATTATTTAAAAAAAAAGAAAAATTATAAAATCATTGTCGATCTCGAGATTCGAACAGAAGACCAGCAAAATACAATGACATACCCTGCCCATCTAGCCACCAAGACGCGTACCTCGAGAGCTTCTGAAGGGTCAAAGATTCTCATTACGACTCGGCAATAAGTTTTAAGAATTGTGTAAACCTGGTTTTAAAAGCACAATGCTAAGAATATTAATAGATTCTGCGCATGTGCGGGAACTTGACTCTTAAAATTCCGATAAAATATAGATATATTTAAATTTATAATATTGTTTTGAAATATAGGATTTGGAATGATTCATAGTAACTCTATGCATAATGGCGAAATAAAGATAAAATTTATTTAAAAAAAAGAAAAATTATAAATTATTTGTCGATCTCGAGATTCGAACAGAAGACCAGCAAAATACAATGACACACCCTGCCGATCTAGCCACCAAGACGCGTACCTCGAGAGCTTCTGAAGGGTTAAAGATTCTCATTACGACTCGGCAATAAGTTTTAAGTATTGTGTAAATCTCGTCTTAAAAGCACAATGCTAAGAATATTAAGAGATTCTGCGCATGTGCGGGAACTTGACTCTTAAAATTCCGATAAAATATAGAAATATTTTAAATTTATAATATTGTTTTGAAATATATGATTTGGAATGATTCATAGTAACTCTATGAATAATGGAGAAATAAAGATAAAATTTATTTAAAAAAAAGAAAAATTATAAAATCTTTGTCGATCTCGAGATTCGAACAGAAGACAGCAAAATACAATGACACACCCTGCCGATCTAGCCACCAAGACGCGTACCTCGAGACCTTCTGAAGGGTCAAAGATTCTCATTACGACTCGGCAATAAGTTTTAAGTATTGTGTAAATCTGGTTTTAAAAGCACAAAGCTAAGAATATTAATTGATTCTGCGCATGTGCGGGAACTTGACTCTTAAAATTCCGATAAAATATAGAAATATATTAGATTTATAATATTGTTTTGAAATATATGATTTGGAATGATTCATAGTAACTCTATGAATATTGGAGAAATAAAGATAAAAATTATTTAAAAAAAAGAAAAATTATAAATTATTTGTCGATCTCGAGATACGAACAGAAGACAGCAAAATACAATGACACAACCTGCCGATCTAGCCACCAAGACTCGTCCTTCGAGAGCTTCTGAAGTGTCAAAGATTCTCATTACGACTCGGCAATAAGTTTTAAGTATTGTATAAATCTGGTTTTAAAAGCACAATGCTAAGAATATTAATAGATTCTGCGCATGTGCGGGAACTAGACTCTTAAAATACCGATAAAATATAGAAATATTTTAAATTTATAATATTGTTTTGAAATATATGATTTGGAATGATTCATAGTAACTCTATGAATAATGGAGAAATAAAGATAAAATTTATTTAAAAAAAAGAAAAATTATAAATTATTTGTCGATCTCGAGATTCGAACAGAAGACCAGCAAAATACAATGACACACCTTGCCGATCTAGCCACCAAGACTCGTCCCTCGAGAGCTTCTGAAATGTCAAAGATTGTCATTACGACTCGGCATTAAGTTTTAAGTATTGTGTAAATCTGGTTTTAAAAGCACAATGCTAAGAATATTAATAGATTCTGCGCATATGCGGGAACTTCACTCTTAAAATTCCGATAAAATATAGAAATATTTTAAATTTATAATATTGTTTTGAAATATATGATTTGGAATGATTCATAGAAACTGTATGAATAATGGAGAAATAAAGATAAAAATTATTTAAAAAAAAGAAAAATTATAAATTATTTGTCGATCTCGAGATACGAACAGAAGACAGCAAAATACAATGACACACCCTGCCGATCTAGCCACCAAGACGCGTACCTCGAGAGCTTCTGAAGGGTCAAAGATTCTCATTACGACTCGGCAATAAGTTTTAAGTATTGTATAAATCTGGTTTTAAAAGCACAATGCTAAGAATATTAATAGATTCTGCGCATGTGCGGGAACTAGACTCTTAAAATTCCGATAAAATATAGAAATATTTTAAATTTATAATATTGTTTTGAAATATATGATTTGGAATGATTCATAGAAACTCCATGAATAATGGAGAAATAAAGATAAAAATTATTTTAAAAAAAGAAAAATTATAAATTATTTGTCGATCACGAGATACGAACAGAAGACAGCAAAATACAATGACACACCCTGCCGATCTAGCCACCAAGACGCGTACCTCGAGAGCTTCTGAAGGGTTAAAGATTCTCATTACGACTCGGCAATAAGTTTTAAGTATTGTGTAAATCTCGTCTTAAAAGCACAATGCTAAGAATATTAAGAGATTCTGCGCATGTGCGGGAACTTGACTCTTAAAATTCCGATAAAATATAGAAATATTTTAAATTTATAATATTGTTTTGAAATATATGATTTGGAATGATTCATAGAAACTCTATGAATAATGGAGAAATAAAGATAAAAATTATTTTAAAAAAAGAAAAATTATAAATTATTTGTCGATCTCGAGATACGAACAGAAGACAGCAAAATACAATGACACACCCTGCCGATCTAGCCACCAAGACGCGTACCCCGAGAGCTTCTGAAGGGTCAAAGATTCTCATTACGACTCGGCAATAAGTTTTAAGTATTATGTAAATCTGGTTTTAAAAGCACAAAGCTAAGAATATTAATAGATTCTGCGCATGTGCGGGAACTTGACTCTTAAATTTCCTATAAAATATAGAAATATTTTAAATTTATAATATTGTTTTGAAATATATGATTTGGAATGATTCATAGTAACTCTATGAATAATGGAAAAATAAAGATAAAAATTATTTAAAAAAAAAGAAAAATTATAAAATCATTGTCGATCTCGAGATTCGAACAGAAGACCAGCAAAATACAATGACATACCCTGCCCATCTAGCCACCAAGACGCGTACCTCGAGAGCTTCTGAAGGGTCAAAGATTCTCATTACGACTCGGCAATAAGTTTTAAGAATTGTGTAAACCTGGTTTTAAAAGCACAATGCTAAGAATATTAATAGATTCTGCGCATGTGCGGGAACTTGACTCTTAAAATTCCGATAAAATATAGATATATTTAAATTTATAATATTGTTTTGAAATAT